>NC_133619.1:65368953-65668953 GCF_048593235.1 Sminthopsis crassicaudata | reverse complement strand
TAAGATTTAGTGCCTCTCATTTCGGTTTAGGCTTGACATATATACCATGCTGCCCTTTGAGATCTTTTAAATTGGAGAAAAAATGATGGGAGAGTTTTTAGAATTTGAGATGTTGAGTGGCTGCTCCAATCAAAGATTGATCTATAATTCTTACTCTGAAAAAAGAGGCAATATAATTTAGTTTTTGGAGACTTAAATTTAACTAGTCTTAGTTTGAAGTTTCATTTTCAATACATTTTAGACCAGTAAAATAACTTTTCTAAGCCTCCGTTTGATCATCCCTGAAACTGAGGTATAGAATTATTGTGGTACCTTCCTGAAAGGATTTTTAGAAAATTGAGATAATATATTTAAAGTAAATGCTGCAAGAGGAAATTGCTTTATATTGTCACTTCCTTTGCCATAAAAACTTTAATTCCCTTTGGATTAATCAGTGGCACTTTGTAGAGTATGGAGGGCACTTCATCCATATCATTTACTTTTTAAATAACATGGACCTTTTTTGGCTAATTGGAAAAGCCTATGTATTCTTTTTTCAGAATGTTTTTAAATCATAAAATCAAACATATAGAATTGCAAAGAAAATCAATTATATTGAAATATAGTTATTAAAATAAGAAACAAAAATAACTTTACAGATAGAATGTCAGAAGTTGAAGAGGATGATTCCCTGAACAACTTTTAAAGCTGCATACATATACAAAGTAACAGACAAAATAACATACTTATAAACCTTGTTTGGAAAAGTAGGAGTCACATTTTTCCTTTCTCTTTCCTCTAGATACCATTGATGACTCGGATGGCGGACTGGCAGAGAATCATGTGGATGGGACCGTGAGCGTGCTCGGGGGTGGCGGTCGCAAGCCCCACAAGTCGGGCATGAAGGAGTTGGCTGTGATCCGGGAGAAGGTCATAGGGCAACACCGCCAGCTGGGCAAAGTCAACATGCATCATCATATCCATGAAGACACCAAGAAGCTGCGCCCTCCTCCCACTAGGGTCAGAGGAGAGGGAGAGCGGGGTGGATGGGAGAGGGGAATCACATATCAATAAGAATCTCCACACAGAGACAAACTAAATTTCTCTGCATTAAATGCCAAGGAGAAGACACATAGATGGTGTACCTGCTAAGAGAATTGTGGCAATGGGGAAGACAAAGATTCTAATTCCTCTCCTGTCCTTTAGTGGAAATGTGACTTTGGACAAATCACTCTGAGCCTCAATTATCTTTTCTGCACAGCTGGGATAATGACGGATCCCTATGCTGGATCAGCTAGTTTGCTACTTGTGTGATCTTGGATTCCAGCCTCTCTGGGATCCACGTGTAAAGTGACAGAGCTCTACATTTGTTATCTCATTGGATTCTCATCATATTCTTGTGTGGATGCTGTTGTGCACAGTGCCAGATGTGGAACTTGAGCCTTAGAATGAGTGATTTGTCCAGGGTCACATGAACTAGCACATGCCCAGGGTGGGATTCCAAGAACTTTGTTCTGATTCTACATCCCGTGCAATCTCCCCTCTGCCATATGACTAGATGTGACTAGCTAACACTAGTTAGCCATTCATATTCTTCAGTTATAATTTCTTCCTGCAAATGGTTTTTCCAAGCCTCTGTAGCCTCCCAAGCCCAGTCCTTTTTGAGTGCACCAGAGCCTTTCCCCAGAGCTGTGGCATTGCCAGGGAGGGGAGAGAGAACTCAAGCTTGTCCCCTTGTCTGCTGTGTGGGAGTTGGCTCCCCTCCTTGTCGGTCAGCAGACAACTTCTCCGCCCCCAGCCTTCTTTTTCTCTGTCCCTTCTCTGAACTTCCTCTCTTTCTTTCTTGGCTCTACATAGACCCCCTGCCAGCAGGAGCTGGACCAGGTCCTGGAGCGGATTTCTACCATGCGCCTCCCAGATGAGCGGGGACCCTTGGAGCATCTCTACTCCTTGCACATCCCTAACTGCGACAAGCAAGGGCTCTACAATCTCAAACAGGTAAGTGGGCAACTGGCACCTCGAAAACAAGGATGGATTTGGGAGGTACCATGCTTAGCCCTCAGGGGTGGTCATTTTCTATCCAGCTGGACACTTGAGAGGCCAAGGAGTTAGGTGGGAAGATAAAGATCTAGAAATAAAGTAATCCTGATCCATCCCAGCCCACCTTCTTCCTCTCTTCCAACTTCACTCCAACACTATGTTTACTCAAGTTGTTCCTTGTAAATAGCATTCAGGTGAACAGACTTGGTGAATCTTAGGAGGAGGTTTAACTTACTGGCCACTGGACTGAGTTTCAGAGAGCTAGTGTTCTTAATGGATGCTGCCGAAGGTGATGATTAACTCTCTTCCCCACCCTTCCTCTTTTTCTCTCCTCAGTGCAAGATGTCTCTGAATGGTCAGCGTGGGGAGTGCTGGTGTGTGAATCCTCACACTGGCAAGCTGATCCAGGGGGCTCCCACTATCCGAGGAGATCCTGAGTGCCATCTGTTCTACACGGAGCAGGAGGCTCGAGGGGCACATGCTCAGCGGATGCAGTAGTTGGGAGCCCACTTGTGCCCTGATGCCATCTCCTCTCAATCTTCCTCCCCAAAAAATCAGCAGAGAGAGGAGAGTGGCTGGGAGGGTGGGAATACTGGTGGTGGTTGGTGATGGTGATTCTTCCACAAGTTTTGACATGTGTATTTATATTGGAGAGAGACCAGCACCTTGCTTGGCATATATCCTACATTCCCCCTTTCCTGCATGAAATGCATGCTCCCTGTCCCCTTCTCTTTTCCCTCATTGGGGAGGGAAGGAAGTGGCTGGGGGTATGGAAGCCAGTGAAGGTCTGGGGAGGGGAGGAAGTTTTTATTTTTGAATCCCTGTGTCTCTTCCACTTAAGATTAAAGAAAGGAATAAAAAAAAAAACACAATTGTGTCTTGCACATTTCTGGGACTGGGAGAACAGAGGCTATCTCTAGACATGGCAAAGAGGGACCAATCTCGGAGTAGGAGGTTTGGGGCGGGGTCTTCTCTGAAATTGTACAACTTCTCCAGGAGGCCACGGTAGATGCAAATTTGAGATCAAACCATATCAGCCAAGAAACATATTTCCTTCTCTCTTATGTGGACTATGGGATTGTGACCTCTAGTCCTATTTTGTCCTATTTGCCCTAAAGGAAGATAGCTTTATTTATAGTAAATAATCATTCTCACTTTCTTTTTGCTCTACCAAAAAAAGGGAAAGGAGAATTTGAGGACCCAAATGACAAGAACTTGTTTGTGAAAGGAAAATGGGGAATTTGGAAGTAGTTGAGGAACATGAGAAATGAGAATCCTCAAACACTGAAGTTAGAGTTATACTCTTGTTTTATTACTTTAAGAGCCTGAGAACCAATCAACAACAACAACAAAATAAACAAAACTATTTCCCTATCATCAAATGCAGGGTTTGGGGTTCTGGGGTATGTCGGTGTTGCAGAGGCAATCTGGCCAAGGGAGTCTGGATGGTGGGAATGAATGAGCTGATTTTCAGTAAGAGAGGGACTGATACCCATTCAGGCTAACAAGTGTGCCTTCTCCATTGCCATCAGGAGGCATTATTAGTTCAATTGCCAAGACAATCAGCCAGAATGCCCTACGATTAGAGGAGTGATGGGATGGATTCTCTAATGGAATCATTTTACATAGGAGGAAACTGGCTCAAAAAGAGGAAGGAACGGGCTCAGAATTGCACAAGTAGTTGGTAGCAGGACTGGATTTGAACCCTGAATGCCTCTTGACTATAAATCCAAAACTGGTCTATAGTGACCAGAGTCATCATTCTTTCAAGCCATGTTGTGGGGGGGGGAAGGATTTACTAGCCTTCTTCTTTCTTCCTCCCTCACCAAATCCAATATCTCTTCAAATCATAGAAAGCAAGAAGGAACCAAGAGCTCATCCCACTCGTTTTACAGATGAGAAAACTGAGGCTCAAAAAGGAAATTGATATGATTACAGAATAATAGCAATAACAACAATAAGCTTAAAACTGCATTAATACAAAGCACCTTGTATAGTGCTTTAATATTTATAAAGCACCAGCACTGAAGTCAGGAGAACCTGGGTTCAAATCTGATCTCAGACACTTAACACTTCCTAGCTGTGTGACCCTGAGCAAGTCACTTAATCCCAATTGCCTCAACTTAAAAAAAAAAAAGAAAAAGAAAAAAAAAAGATTTGTCAAGCAGTTTATAAATGCTCTTTTGTGTAGGTGCTTTTATTATCCCCACTTATAAATGCTCTTTCATTTTGTCCCCATAACAACTCTGAGAAGTAAGTGTTCTTAATGAAATTACTTGATCAGAGTCATACAGCTAAGTGTTTGAGGCTGGATTTGAACTCAACTTCTCCATTCATTTTGTCACTTAAGCCTATCTTATCACCTCATTGAGCAAGCTATTTAGCAAAAAAAAAAAATGTCACATCTTCCCAATTTCATCAGTTCCCTTAGCAGGGTGTCTCCAATGAATTGAAGGGTGGGAGACTGAGTATACTCTGGTACTCATAGGTGAATGTGGATAATTTAAAGGGATACGTGAACATCAGTGGTAGATTTTGAAATTGGAGAAGCTTCAGATAGTGAGAAGATTGAGCCCGAACCCAAAGTCCATGAGGGAAAATCCTTGAAAAATCATTTATACAAAACTAAATCTAAACCTTCGGAATATTCAAAGTGGGACTGTGCTGCCATCGTGTGTCAGGATCCGAAACTCAACTACAATTCTCCACAATTCACAACTATTTGCCTTTATTGGGGGGGAATAGTGTGAGGTGTAAAGATTGACAATCTAAAATTTTTTGGCTTCCATTTTGACCCATTTTTTTATCCTCTTCTTCTTAGAAAAAAGACTGGGCAAAAAAGAGAAGAGTATTTAGATTTATTTGTATTGGTCTTTAGGAGGTTTTTAGATTCCCCCAAGCTTAACTTGATGTTGTTAAAACCTGAAATGTAATGGAGAATCATTTAAGCCAATGGTTCCCAACCTATGCTATTGCAAGAGGTCAATATTCAATCATATATTTTCTTCACTATTAGATTCTAATCACTTATTTCTCTCTCTCTCCGTGTGTGTGTGTGTGTGTGTGTGTGTGTGTGTGTATGTGTGTTCTGAGATTTTTATAAGGCTAAAAAAAACCCAAACCATTCCAAACCCAAGAAGATATGGGGCAGTATAGCACAATTAGATGTGCATAGAATTTGAATGAGAAGACCTGGATTTCATTTCTCCCTCTGCCGTCTATTGTCTATATGTTCTTGAGCAGCATAAACTTCCTGCATTTTTCCCCCCCTCAACTCCATAAGGCAGTGGTACTGGATGAGCTTTAAAATCCTTTCCAATTCTAAATTCTTTATTTTGTGATGATCAAATGGAAAAATTGACTCTCCCTACTGGAAGAATCAAAAAGTTGAATTTCAGAGCTGGAATGAACCTCAACAACCATCTGGTTGTTTGTCCTTTATTTTTCAAAGAGGACCAATGACAGTACTGAGTGATGTCTTGACTCAAACATGATTTTGAGTTAAGTGAGGTAGTTACACAAAGATGTTAACTTCACTCTCAAATTCAGTGGCAAGACAAAAGTCAAAATGACTGGTGATGGTTGGGAGAGCTCTTGATGTCCTTGATGATTAATGAAGCTCTAAGAGCTCCACAGGACCTGCTTTGGCTGCCTTTGTAGCCATTGGAACAAATTGTTCCCCTCCACCCATTTTGCCAGGGGAAGTCTTCACCTACTTGGAGTAGACACCCCTTTATCACACCAACTTGTCTTGTTGTGTATTTGTGGATACCCTCAATCTAGTTTAATCCATCTCCCAAGACAGTTTACTAGGATTTGGCCATCTGCATACCATAGCTTCTTGGAGCCAAAGGTGAGTGTTGGGTAACAGATGGACACCAAAAATGGATAAGCAGCCCTGGACTCAACAGCCCTCCCACCAGAAGTACTTCCTGAAAACTCCATAGATCCTATCAAGTCCAACTTAAAACTCCCAAATAATTTCTTCTATGATATATCCAATAAGTGGTCATGCAACATTTGTTTGAAGATGTCATTGTTGCTACATATTGTTGAGACACATTCTACTTTGGGGCATTCCTAATTAATAGAAACTTAAAAAAATGAAATCAAATCTAAATTTTTCTCTTTATAACTTCTCCCTTAGTTCTAGTTTCTGGGTACAAATAAGTCTTATTCTTTTTTTCCTTGATAGCCATGAAGATGGATAAAACAAAATAACAAAAGCAAAAACCTTTCAATTATATTTCTCCTGAGCCTTCCCAAGTTCCTTCAACCAATTCTTATGTGACAGCAACTAGAGAGTCTTCATATATTAGTTACCCTCCCTCTAGCCTGTGAATTTCTTTCCTACCATGTAACCTCTCAAATTAACAACCATATTTAGATGTATTTTGGTTAGGGCAGAGTACATTTTCTGTAACTCTTAATTTAAATTGTATTTGCTTTTCTACAGTCAAATCATATTATTAATTCATATTGAGCTTACAGTACACCAAAACCCTCAGTTTTCTTATAGATTGCTGTCCAACTATACCTCCACCATCTTATACTTGTGAAGTTAATGTTTTGAATAGAAACCTAACACTTTGCATTTTGCAAAGTTTCATCTTAGTTAATGTTTCATCTTATCAGATTCAGCCCAATGTCTAAGCTCATTAAAACTGTTTTGGATCTTGACTTTGTCACCCAGTGTGTTAGCTGTACCCCCCAATTTGTGTCACCTGCAAATTTGATGATTGTACCATCTATGCCTTTATCTAAGTTATTGATAAAAAATGTGAAGCAGTATAGGCTAGGCTCAGATCCCTAAGATACTCTACTTCATTCTAATGGAGACTTCTTAAGTTGATCTTGATCTCTTTTCTCCATCCTCTTCATGGTAGTTTCCTGGTAGCTTCAAGCCCTTCTTCAGTAGAGGGATAGGGTTTGAGAGATATATGGTGCTAGAGTAGCTGAAACTACTTTATGGAAAAAGTGTTGTTCTGAATGATGTGAATAGGGGTTTGATGAGAAACTTTAGATTCTTGGCTCCATTTCCCCCATGAAATATATGATATTTTATGTAATGGATAATAAATATGTAATTGTCAAAATTCTTCTTATGTGAAAGAGAAGAATATTTCCAGGGCATTTAGATGGTGCAGTGGATAGAGTACCGAGGAGGACCTTAGTCCAAATCCAGCCCCAGATACTTACCTGGCTGTGTGACCCTAGATAAGTCACTTAACCCCTATTGATTACCTTTTCCCCATAAAAAAGATAAGAATCTTAATGTTTCAAGTTAAGCATGAAAATAAGTTTCTTTTCCATGATATTCCACCAAAATTTTCATAATTTTCCTTTTTCTCCCTTATTCCAAATGGCATATCCATACCTCCATACATCTTGGACCAGCATAAATGTGTCATAGCAATAGAATTTTAATCCCCGAGTGCCCTGTGGTCAGCCAGGGAAAATTAGGAACAGTGAAAGCATTAGACTTGAATTAAACTTGGGTTCAATTCCTGGCTCTTACTAAATATCCGTCTATGTGAAAAAAAATCACATGCCCAAAGTGACTTGGGATTGCTTGAGTATTAGTCAGGCAACCTGGCTTCAATTCTGTCTCTGCCATTTGCTACTTAGGTCACCTTGGGCAAATAATTTTCTGGACTTGTTTCTTTATTTGTAAAGGTAAGATAGTAGGACCTTTGAGGACCCTTGCAACTTTAAATCTATTTAGATTCTGTAGTTCTTTCAGCTTTTTCATCTATAGAATAAGGGGATTTGATTAGACTCTTGGGATCCTCATGCTGCTAAATTTATGAGCTTTTAAAGCTATGATAGCTACTTGTTGGATTTGTTGTAGTGAGCATTCTTTTTGCGTATATATTAGATTAATGCCAAATTAAATTTCATGATTCCGATTACTTCTGCAGGCCTTGATTTCTTCATGTTTAAAATAAGACTAGTTAGGTATCTTAAGATGCTTATATCTCTAAATCTAGGAACCTGTGATTTTTCTCTGTCTCAGTTTCATTATTTAAAAAATAAAGGGATAATAAGTTGTCTTCAGTAGTGCTCTCCCTATCACTCTGAAAGATTTAAGTAATCTCAAGAATAGTGTAAAAAGGGATTTGGAAGCCTAAATGGAGATGGAACTAGATGATCTCTTTCACTTCTGACAAGGGATAATTCTATGAATAGGGTGATCTCCATGCTGCATTCACTAGACAATTTCATTAAGCAAGAAATCTCCTACAGTCATTGTCTCATCTTTTTCAGCATCCTGAATACAGGAGCCTTGTGATGGGATTAAGAATTCATAGTTTGGAGCAGTATATTCTCTGCATTCTTCTACCCAGATGGATGGACAAATGCTTCCCATTTCTGGGCTTTGCTTTCCTCAAGGGTTTGGGAAATTCTTGAGGGGACTAATGATAGTACACATAGGGAGAGGCAGAGGAAGTCACCAAACTGAATGTGTCAGGTTTTAGGATCCATAAAAGGAAGTAACTGGGGAGGGGCAAGGAGATATAGGGAGCCTCTGAAGAAAAAACTTGGGTGATTTAGTGTAAAAGAGAGTAGTTTAGAGGATTCACAGAATGCATAAATTTATTGTCCAGTTATTTCCAAGACTTTTTGACCCTATTTGGGGTTTTCTTCACAGGGATATTAGAATGGTTTTCTTCTCCAGCTCATTTTAGAAAAGAGGAAACTGAGGTAAACAAGGGTTAAGTGTCTTGCACAGGATCACATTTTAACCAGTGTGCAACCTTTCCTATGAATGAATGAATGTTTGCTAAACCTGTGTAAGATAACTATGCAAAGGGTAAAATAGTATCCTTCCAAGTGAACAGGAATTTAGAATGGATGGAATTTCCCAGGTAAGAATAGAATCTGTGAAGTGGCTTAGTTTCAATTAGAAGCACTGGGTTGAAATTCTAACTTTAACCAATCACTTAACTACTTTGGATTTCATTTTCTTTAGAAATAAAATGGGAAAAGGGAGGTCAAATAACCCAGAAAAAGTCCTGATCTGCCTGCTGTTATTGCCAAGAACACTTTCTCTAGAGAAACAGCCATGGAGGTCTTCAAGGAGCCAAACATGTTAACTTGACTAAACTGAAAACTTTTTAGTTAGAGTTAGGTGTGCAATAAAAGTTTTAATCCCAGCTTTGCCATTTAGTTCTATAACCTTGGGTAAATCTTTGAGTAAATTAGCCTCGATCATCTCTAAGGTCTCTTCTTTCTTCCAAATCAATTAATCAATAAGTATTTCTTTATTATAGTTTTAACATTGGATGACTAGCCTGACCACTGAAACCCAATTCAGGAGGGGAAAGGGACACATTACCCACCTCTGCCTCAGACTGAGCTGGCTTTTTTGTTGTGAAAAGCAAATTAGGGACAAATGGTTCAAGTCACAGGAAAAGAGCTTTGAACTCAATGTAAAACAAATACTTCTTCATTAATACTGCCCCCTAGTATCAGGCAACAGTGAATGCCCTCAGGCTGAGGTTGGATCCATGATTTTGCCAGATGTTTTAGGGATTCCAGTACAAGTTGAACCACGTGGCTCCCTTTTTCCCTGTGAGACTGGGAGACAAGATGGCCCCTGGAATCCTTTCCAGTTTGGCCATTCTATGATTCTAAGTATGAGAAATCTGAGGGATTGTAGGATCTCCTTTTGTTCTTTTGAAATGTTTAGGACAGATATAACTAGGGCTGAGGAGTTAGATTAGGTCCCACTTGCAATTTTTTGTCTCCTTGGGACCTCAGGCATGAGAACTGCCCAAGTTCAAGAGTTCAAGAGACTTTGGATTGGTCCATTTGAGTGACTCATCCTAGAATTCTGAAGCTCTTTGAAGGGTCTTCTGAGCTCTGTTTTATGATACCTGGACTTAGAGATGGAAAAAATCATTTAGTCTAACCTTCACAGATGAGATAAGTGAATCCCATTTCAAGTAGTATACTTTGCCCCCAATTCTTCTACTCATCTGATTTAGCATCTACTCTTGGCTTGACCCTCAACCTTTTGCCTGTCCTGCTTTTCCTAGGTCTTTAGAGGAAGCTGACGCAGGCTAACTGAATGCATAACTTTATTAAATAAATGCTTTGTCATGACAAAAGACAAAGATCAAAGAGTAACATAAATTATAAGTTGAATAAATAGTATACAGCAATCTTCACTTTTTTAATAAAATGTGAGATCCTTTGTTTTTTATTTTCTTAAGTACAAAATGCTAAAACAGGAGCTAAGCTCTTCCACATTCAGGTTTTTTTTTTGTTTTGTTTTTTTGTTTTGTTTTGTTTTGTTTTATTATCCACACATTGAGCTTTTTTTTTTTTTTTCTTTTTTGTTCATTTCACGTTTCCATCCTTTTCACTGGTAAAGATTATGAGTATTTCTTTATTTTAAAAAATTGGAAAAAAAGAAGAGAGAACAGAGCTATGGTACGTATGTAAAAAGCTATCAAGAACTAAAGTAAAATGTGTCGTGGTTATTGCTATCTTAAAAAAAAGAACCAGGTTGAAGACTCGGAATCTGAGGGTGTGTTGTCTGATAACTGTACTATCCATTATAGATGCCTAGATGGTGGTGCTGGGAGGAGGAAGTGCTAATGATCAGGGGCTAGGAGTGGGATAGGGAGGGTGAAGGGGGACACACAACTATAGAGAAACCAATTTCTCTGGACATTTCCTCCCTCTATCCCATCACTCTCTCCTCCCTCCCCCCTACAATTCCCCTTTGCTTGCCCCCTGCAGGTCTGGAGAGAGAAAAAGAGAAAGAAATTGGAATCTATGAAGAATGATTTAAGGACACACTCTATTAGAAAATCAAGAAAGTTTTTTTTTAAAGAAATAAAAAACAATTAATAAGGAAGCAGTGGAGAGATAGTGCAATATAAAGCCTTGCACACTAGTGGTTTTCTTTTTTAAAAAACAAACAAACAAACAAGGGCAGTATAAGCCCCAGATTGCTGGTTGGTGGAAATTCTTCTCCCCTTGCCCCATCTCCAACCCTACCCTAATATTATGTCCAGCACACCAAAAATTTGTTTGAGAAACCAGAAGTCTCTTCTATGTGACCAGCTATATTCATGAATTACTAACCTTTGAATTGTATCTTCCCAGGGTTAATGGAGTTGGGGGAGAAGACTCTCCTCCCATGCTCCTCAGGGCTGTGATAACTAGTGGAGGCTGCTTGCTTAACAATTGACCTGCTTGAGACAGGAATAGGTTGTTTCCACACTCCTGATTTTCCCTTCCCTTACCCTATGAGTCACCATGGAGACATCATGGGCAGTAATGATGAAGGAGAGTTGGAGTATGGACATAGGACCTGGTGGGATCTCCCTATATCTCTTCCCCCTTTTAGGGATGAATGTCTCCAGGTTTCTATGTACCTGGCTGTCAGTTTAAGCTGTGAATATGCATCAGGTCTCATTTTTTCCATACTCCCTCATTGTCTTGGGGATGGGGAATTGGGGGGGACAAAGACCAGCTCAGGCCCATCCTCCCTTATCAAAGTAGTGGAGGCAGGAAGAGTTCCTTCCTCAATTTTCAAGAAGTAGGAGGTGGATTGGAAACCTGCCTAACTAAGCAAGGTCTATTGGGAGGCTGGCAGTATAGCCTGACAGCGCAGAGAATAGAGCATCAATGATGAGCAAAAGGCTTGGCAAATGGCCAACATCAAGAATGAGGATTGAAGACTATATAGGAGCCAATAACTCCAGAGTCATTTCAGACCTGTCTTCCCTAACTACCTTCTCTCAGGGGCATAAGTCCAATGGGAAAAGGCAGTGTCCTTTCTGTCTCATCTTTATTATCTCTCAATCTACTTTTCCTGGGCTCAGGTCAGGCTACCTGTTTGAGACACTCAGTTCAGTTAGTCCCAGAAATTGTGGCCACCTTTGGAGCTAAACAGTTACATAGAAACATCCTCATGCAGTCTCTAAGAGCTAGGTACCTCAACAGGGTAACAGTAGACTTGGGCAGTGTCACCAAGCTGCCTCCACTTCTGCAGATCAATTCCCAAGGTTTTGATGGGTTTTGTTTTTATTTCCCAAAATAACCTACAAAAGTGAACTGAGGAATTTGGGAAAGATGGAAGAGAAGATCAGGATAGACTCAACTTCCCTTTTGGAGTGAAAGAAGACCCCCCCTTGAACTAACAGTGCACTGACTTTCCATAGTATCCTCATTTTTTTCTTTAAAAAATTTTTTTAGCAACTTACAGTGCTCACTCATAAGACCTGGATGAGTTTATGTTCAGTCTCTAGGGATGGAATAGAGGATGGGCAAGAGTGGGGAAGCATTCCATTCAATGGGGCAAGAAATTGGGATAATGAGGCAGAGAGATGGGAGGAAAAAAAAGGAAAAGAGAATCAAAGACAAAAGAGCATAAAAGAGAGAAAACTTAAAAAACAGGATAGGGGAGTGTGGAAGAAGGTGGAAAACGAGAGGACAGAAGTAAAATTCCTGGCTCAGTCTTATCTTAGGGGAAATGGCACCCCAGCATCTGCTTAGCAAATCCCAGACCAATGGATTGCTCAAGATCCAGGAGAAAAAAATAGAGAGAGAAGGTAGAAAACAAAGTTAGAAAAGATTAAGGATACTGGCCTATGTAGTTATGGGGAATATCCAGGGCAGGGTGGGGGTGGGTGGGAATAAGGATTGATGCAGAGAGATAGGGGAGGCAGAGAAGGTCCAGGGATGGCCCTACTGCTGCCCTCTCCTTCTGGCTCTTTGTCACAAGTATAATCATTTCCCTCTCCTCTTCCTTGCCAAATGTTTTACTGGGAAGTAGGACCACAGGCCACTTCATCTAGATTGTTTCCTTTACTCTACAGCTTTGAGTATTTCCTTCACTGGAGCTGTACACCCGTGCTTCTCTGCCATATTCTCTCCAGATTAAGTGGGATGAGTTTGAGGTTGGTCTCCTTGGGATTGTGACATTAGGTAAAAGGTATGTGTTTTGAAGGGATGTATCCATAAAGGGATCCATGTGTGTTTCCTTGTCTCCTTTTGACTAACATTTAGCCTCAAAGCTATTCTATTAAGGAAGACCAATGTCTTTTCTCATTCCTGTAGCAGAAGAGGAGGGAGAGAGGGTGAACTTGGGTCAGAAGTCTTGTTATTACCAGCCCAAATGACCCATGCCAGCCAAAATGTCCCTAACATCATCCTGTCCCTCCCTTCTGAGGAAGGAAGAAGTAACCAACCAGAGCAGAATCAGAGACTGAAACTTGTTTCACCATAGTGGAGGCAGGGATTCTTGGAGGCTGTCCCTTTGAGCCAAAGCCCCTCAGAAACACTGTTCTCCCTCTTTTGATCCTCCAGCTTTCTTCCAGTTTCCTTTAACTTTTGGTACCTATTTAAGCCATAATCTGTTCTTTCCCTCTCCTGGTATCTCCTTCTTGTTCAAAACATCTGGCTTTGGGATAGCCAGAAGCAAAGATGTATGTCCTGCTCTCTCCTCTCTTTTTATTTCTGCATCCAGGATGTGGAGGATATTCTGGGGAGCCTACCTCTTCCTTCTTCCCTATGCTCTGATGCTGCAATGAGATAGGCAAGTAAGTACTCTCTATTCATCTCCAAGGCACCGGGGAAGGCCCTTGTTAATTTTTGCTTTCCCAAAAGGGACAGAATTAACCCCAAATTCTGATCTAGGACATCTCTACTTTTCTCCTTTTTAGCTGCCTCTCATTTCAACCTCTCTTGCCCTCTCCCAAGGTGAAGACTGAAAAAAGGGTTTCAAAATGCAGTCTCCATCCAGCTGAAACCAAAAGACTGGGAAACCACAAATCTCTGTCTCATAACCTGTGGCTTGGGTTATGGTTATGAGCTAAAGGGCCCAACTCAGTTCAGTGTAAAAGTCAGAGTTATTTCTGGAGGGCTATAAGAAATTTTAAAAAGGGAGGTGTGAGGGAGAGAAAGGCATGTCTGTGTGTACACAGGCACGGAATAGCTTGGGTACATGCCCACCCAGTCACACAGACCGGGAGAGCCACAGGGTCATGGGAAAGCATTGATGCAAAATGTCGATGAGTCTATCTTACAACTCCACAGGAAGCACATACTTGAGCTCTTTGGGAGAGACCCCCAATGGCAGGCAGATGATGCTGGTATTTCGGTTTGTGTTTGAGGGAAAAATTTTGGGCTTTTCTTGGCTTTGCCAGCCTGGGAAGAGTCCTCAGTGCCCATTGAAATTACTTTTGGAAAGTCAATGCAAACCATTTAGAGAGACAGAAAGATAGAGAGAGAAAAAAATAAAAGATATAAAAGTATATATCTCTATATGTAGACATACAGCCTTGTGGATAAATACAAGCCCACACAAATGCTTTGCCAGTCCATCCTCCCCTGTGGAGGCTACACTAAGAATTGAAAAATAAAATCCATATCCACACCCTTGGCTTCTTTTAGCCACCTTGGAAGAAGAGGAAATTCCAAGGCTGTGTATGTAATAATGACTAGGTATGTCTGTATGTGGACTGAAAGATACCCACGGACATACATGCATATAATGTGTCAATATATGTCTGTCCAGAAAATCCTACCAAGCTAGGATCATTCAGAAGTTTGGATTAAAAAAATAAAACAGGAATGGAATGCATTTTCATTTTTAGACAAACCTTAAAAGAATTAGGGGGTGAGGAGGGAGGAATGAGAGACCTGAAGAGGCCTTAGGAGCTGACTGGAGGAGGAGACATAGGAGAACAAAGCCCTAATTTGCCTTTTCTTCTTCCACCAAGACCTCTTTTCCTCTTTCCACCAAAACAAACTGAAAAGAACCTCAGCAAGTAGTTGGATCCCACCTAATAGCCCAGGCCCTCCCCAGACAAAACCGTTTCCCAGCTAAGGGTCTCTTGGTAGCAGGATGCGGGCCAGTACAGGTTACTAATATTACTTCTTCTCTTTTCTTTGTTGCTTTTCTTGACTTTATGTATCCTTCTCAGTGAGTCTCTTCCGTCACATGTCCTCTATTTTCCTCTTCCTCTCTTCCCTTCTCCATTCATTCTCCTTACCACCCCACTCTTCACCCCATCAACCAAAAAAGGGGGTGTCTTCTTGACTTATTCTGTCTCTGTTGTTTTGTTTAAAAAACAAAAGCTTGAGAGCTTGCTAAAGATTCCGAGGTCCTCAGTTTCTTCAAATATTTTTTTCCCTTAAATGAGATGAAATGAGTGGCTTCCTCGGGGTGGAGAGGGGCACTGGCTGGAATTGAGGGGGGAGCTGGGGAAAAGCTGGGGAATAAGGGGTGGGGTGGAGGAGAAAGGGATGAGGGATGGGAGGGAAGCCTCACTCAACATTGCTGCTGTCAAAACTGTGACACTGGAAATCTCCATCAACGTATTCCATCCCGGGCAGCTTCATCCCGTATTTGTCCACACACCAGCAAATGCCACGTTTGCGGCCCCGAGATGGCTTGCACTAGGGAGAGAGGGTGAAAAATATACAGATGGGCTTGGGGTTGGCAAGTGGAGGGAGAGTGGGGGAATGAAAAGAATCCCATCTCTAAATCCTGGATCCTGGTCCTTCTCTTCCACAGCTTGTCATGACCCACTACCACAGGTTAGCATCTTTCTACCTCACCATCAAGATTTTAGGGTCTCAGGGGAACACAACAGGCTAATTTACCACAAAGTGCTTATCTTGGGTTTCTTCCCCTCCCCTTTCTCTCATTCTCTCCCACTTCCACACTTTACCTAAGCCCTTCAAAAAAGTAGCTTAGGAGAGCTCAATTAAGCTTTACTGCCACTATCTGGCCTGTTTCCATTTTAACTTGGGTGTGTGTGTGTATGTACATGTGGATGAGCGAATAACAAGTCATTAACCCAAAGGAATGAACACATTCTTCATGATGGTGACATCCTAGGCACCATGTCACCTTGATAGGGGGAGATGGCTGCAGAAGGACAGGTTGGGGGTATCTCCAAATCCCACTGTTGACCTTAACTATTCATCAAACTGGTCCTGATAGGTAGCTAGAGTAAGTGAAATTTACTTGTCCACTACTGACCTACCTTTGACCACAGACTACTTCTGTATGTAGTGTCTGGCATAATGGTATCAGGCACAATAGAGACTTTTAAATTGGCTGAAATCTGCACTCCTTTGACTTTTACCTCCTCATATAACTCCCACTCTTCCCTTTCTTGGATGGTAACTTCCATCCCTCACTCAGCAAAAATTCTGAGCTCCTGTTCTGGGCCTTCCCATCCCAGCATCAAATTTAGAGGGATTTCTTCCTGTCTTGCTATCTAGTGGAATTTGTTCTCTAGAAATCATATTCCCCCAGCCTTCCCAAACCCATTAGGGTTATAATTTCGGACCCTAATTTTCTGACCCATGATCCCATCCAATTCTATCCATTAAATGGATAGAGAGAGGGACAATGCTTACCTGTTTCCTCTTATAAAAGCCTTTGCGGTCACAATTTGGCAGGTAGACAGTCCGGGGAACCATACGAGGGCTGGTTTTCAACTCTTGAAGGGAAGCTTCCATATGTCTTCGGCAGGGACCCTAGAGGGAGAAGTGATAATTACAGAGGTCAGAGCAATCACTTGGAATTGCTAAGGGATAAGGCCTTGGGGTATCTCTGCAAGGGGGCTTAGTCCTAAAGACGCAAGGCATTTATAAGATTCTAGTCCTTCTTTTCTGATTCGTTTTTACTAAAGATTTTTTTCCCCACATCAGTACCAGATCTTACCATGTGGAGCCATGTTAGATGAGGGGTTTTGAGAGTGTATAAAGCCCTTCTTGCTTGTTTTTTGTTCTCTTTTCCTCTCCCTACACATATTTCTTCACCTTTTCTGAACTCCCTGCTTAAGCTCTTCAAGCACAGGGTCCCAATGTTGAACTAGGTAGGGTGCCATTGTAGTGGAAGTCACACAGTCCTGTGGACCATGGGGGAACTCAAGGCTAGTTTTCCTCTGGTGTGGGCTGTTAATCCAGTGGGCTGATTCTAATTTCTGAAACTTTCTTGAAGAGACTTTCAGGTCTACAAAATCTTCTCACTGCCTTCAGGCCATTGTCCTGATCCAGACAGAATATAACTCCCCACTTCTGAGTGGGGCTGATGGGATTCTTTCCAAGGTCAGTCGTGACATTCCCTCCCCTCCCTACTCCATAACACCTACTTGGGGAACATTAGCCATCTCAAGGAAATGTCAAGAATAAGGCACAGGTGATGGAGTAAACCAGAAGCTGTCTCCATAAGGACTCACTTGTTCAGACTCCTGTCTCATCTCGGGGACGGAGATGACCCGGGACTGGGCAGTGTTTTCAGCCCCACCAACAAACTTGGACTGGGTCAGCTTCTTTCGGCGATCTTTCTTCAGGGCCTCAGCCTTCATCTCAGACAGGTGAACATGCTTGGGCCGGAAAACTTTTGGGGAGTAGGTCTCCTCAGCCATTTCTGAAGTGGTTGGTTCTTCATGTTCCCGGGATTCTCTCTCTAGGAAGAGAAGTTAAAAAGAAGGTCAATACCAGGGCCTACAGAGCCCTCCTGGTATTCTATTCCTATTTTCCAAAGGAAGAAACTGGGGCTCAGAGAAATTAGGAAAGTTTCCCATGATTGGAAATGAAGAAGTAGTGAATCTGGAAGTGGGAGACCTGGGTTTGCTTCCAGTTCTTGTATTATTGTATTACATTGTGTTATGTTGCAATTGTATCACTTCTCTTTCTAAGCCTGTTTCTTTCTTTCTTTCTTTTTTTTAAACATACTAACAGCTTTTTGTTTTTCAAAATACAAAGACAGTTTTTAACATTCATCCCTGAAAAACATTGTGCTCCAAATTTTTCTCCCTCCCTCCCTCCCTTAGACAAGTAATCCAATATAGGTTAAATGTGTAATTCTTTTAAATATATTTTCACATTTATCATGTTACACAAGAAAAATCATATTAAAAGAGGAAAAAATGAGAAAAAAAAACAAGCAAGCAAAAAACCCCACCAACAACAAAAAAGGTGAAAATACTATGCTGTGATTCATATTCAGTCCTTATAGTCCTCTCTCTGGATGCAGGTGGCTCTCTTCATCACAAGTCCACCGGAATTAGACTGGATCACATCTGAACCTCAATTTCTTGACCCACAAAATGGGAATAAAAATACTTGCCCTGTTTATCTTATGTGGACGCTTTAAGGATAAACCTTAGAAGTCTTCAAAATGTGATGTTCTTTGCTACTTGCACCATGTGTATTAGGGAGGAATATAAAAAGAGAGAAGAGAACCTTGAGAACTTAAGAGTCTGATGAAGAAGATAGAGTGGGTACATCAAAGAGAGAGACTGGAAGACAAAGGTATATCAAACTTGAGGCAGGAGTCTAGAGGCTTGCACTTCAGTTTCAGAGGGCTCTAGTCACTGGAGGCTGATGAAGTTGGGTCAAGGAGGTTTCATGGGAGAGGTGTTGGGATCTGAGATCCAAGAACTCTGGTAGAAATGAGGGCAGAACATTCTGAATGCAGACGGGGAGGGAAAGGGGTAGGGGGTGATGACAGGATATAGCAGGCTCAGGCAGAGGCAAGAGCAGGCCTTTTGGTACAAGGTGTGACAAGTTTTGTTTGACTAAGGTGGGGAGTCTGGAGAAAGGGGCAGTTACAATTTGGTTAGCAATGGAGAAATTAAAAAAAAAAAAGGAATGTATCCTTGAAGGTCATGCTGTGGAGTCTGGGACAGTCTAAGAAGACTTGGAAGTCATGAAGATTTGGATTTAAATTTCAACTAATACTGTGAAATCATGGGAAACTTGCTTAATTTTTCTGAGCCCAAGTTTCTCCCTTTGGGAAATAGGACTAAGAATACCTATGATACCTAAAATACTATCAAACTTGCAGTGGAATGCAAGCTGGAACTAGAGTCAGGAAGCCCCTGAGTATAAATCCAGCTTCAGAAACTTCCTCGCTTTTTGACGCTGGGAAAATAATTTAATTTTTCTACCTCAATTTCCTCATCTGTAAAAATGGGGAGAATAATCTCATCTGTCTTCTAGGATCTATCAACTAGCATTTAAAATGATTTATTCTTTATTCTTTATTGATTTTAAACTCCAATTATGTGCCAAGCACTGTGCTAAGGCACTGAGAATACAAAGAAAGGCAAAAGAAACAAAAATAAACAAAAACAACCCAGTCTTTACTCTACAGAATAAAATGAGTCAATATTTCTAAAGCCTTTTGCAAATTTTAAATCACTATATAAATGTTAGCTATTGTTTGTGTGTGAAGTGCTATTTTAATGTCAACAATGATGGCTAGAGAATGTAGAAAGCAGGTTAGTTAGTCCGCTCTTTGGCTGGGTGAGAAACATATTTGAGCATAGGGAGTAGGTGATTGGGGGATATAAGGGGCAGAGATGGGTTGGAAAAAATACCAAAGAATGCAGAAGAAAGAGGGGTAGGTGATGAGCCCAGGATCCCAGACATAGGAGTTAAAGGGAAAGAGGAACAGGGAATGAAAGTCTAGGCTTCTTTCTTTTGCCCTTGCCTTAGTCCTCATGTCCCACCCTGGCTCTATGATCTTTGTCCCAACCAAGCTAGAGTGTTACTTAGGGATCCTGGTAGGCCGACAAAGTCTGACAGCTGAACCGTGGCTAAAGCAGTTATATATAGGAGAGGGCTGATGAGAGTCTATACTTAGCTGACTTATGACCTTTAATGAAACGGGACTTTCTATTTCTTTTATTCTCTCTGTCTCTGTCTCTATCTGTCTGTCTGTCTATCTCCCTCTCCTTTCTTTTCCTCCCTCTTATTGCTATTTTCCAGATTATGTTCATCTCCCCAAGGACATTATTTATCACCTTCTTCCTGTTATATTTACATATCACTCTAAGTTTACAAAATACTTTTATATTCATGATTGCATTTTGATTCTTAGGACCTGTGAAACAGGCAAGGCTGGCATTATTACCCCCATTTTAGAGGTAAAAACAACTAAGGAACAAAGAAATTAAGTGATTTATCCAATGCTGCCCAGTCACTAAGTAGCAGAGCTCCCAAAATTTTTTAAATTTCAAGTTCAATGGGTGTTTCTCTATACCATGTTGACTCAATCTGCTACACCACTCTGAACCCCTTATTCCCTTCAGCTGAGGTTAATTCAAGTTGTGGGAACCTAAAGGTTCTGCCTGAGATCACTGAACCCTTTGTGAATGGAAAATGACTAGCTGCGGTGATAAGAACAAGAATTGAGAATGATAATAGGATCCATTTTGGATTAGAACTAATCATTAAAATGTTTTTCCTTAGATTGAGTCCAAACCTGCCTCTCTACCCATGAAATCCACTGCTCCCTTTATGGGAAGTGCGGTGGTTCAGTGGCTTGGAATTGGGAGGATTTATCTTTCTGAATTAAAATCTGGCTTTAGACACTTACGAGCTATGTGATCTTGGGCAAGTCATTTAACTCTCCTTGCCTATAAAATAAGCTGGAGAAGGAGGTGACAAGTCAGCCCCAGTATCCTTGCCAATAAAATTCCAAATAGGGTCATGAAGAGTCAGGACTGAAGACAATCAAGCAGTAACTAGCTCACTATATAAACATTTAGGTCCCTCCCTTCTTTTCACGAGTCAGTCTTTTCTCATCTATAAAATCAGGGAGAAAAAAAATCACATTCTTGGGGAAGTTTCTAAGGGTTCAATAGGAGGTGAAGGCAATAATCTCATCTTTAATCATCTCTGTAATCCCAAAGCCCTACAATCCATTGGTTCATAGTCAGCACTGCCATTTAGCTTGGACACCATGGGGTGGTCCTTAGCCACATTCTCTACAAACTATTATAGACCCACAACTAGGAGCTGGAAAGGTTTGGTAGAGTAGGGGGTAGACAAGAAGCCCAGCCAGAACAACGCTGGAGGAAGACTATTAGGGGGAGATTTCTGTATAGGTTGACAATAGCCACAAATATATCTATTCCTTTAGTCTTTGTAGCTCAGAGCACCAGGCTTCTCCAGAATAGCATCCTGACCTCTTAGAGATGAAAGGGCCAGGAGTGCTCCCCTACAACCAGATCTCTAACGGAGGCACGAAGCCTTTCATTGCTCTGGGAGCCCACGTGTCCCCAGGAGACAGGATCCCTGAGCACATTGGGAAGGTGATTCTGCTTGGTTCTGGCAGGGTCAGTTAATAGTGTGCTTTCACATGAAAACCAGAAGATGGCAGCATGGACCTATAGCATATTACACACAATCTCCTCAATCTCTATTCTGTCCCTGAGTTTGAATCTGATTGGAGGGAATGAGGTAAAAAGACTGATGAGCTATGTTAATTTCTATACAATTAATTTTTTCCTTCCCCTCCCTTTTTTTTACTCTTCCAACATTTGATACCTTCTCTTTTATTAGTTCTAAATTTTATTGCTTTTGTCACTATGCATTCCCATATAACTATTTTAAAATAGCTTTTTGTTTTTCAAAATACGTGCAAAGATAGTTTTAATAGTCATCCTTGCAATCCCTTGTGTTCCAAATTTTTCTCCCTCCCATTTTTTCGCTCCTCCATCCCCTGGATAGCAAGTAATCAAATTATAAATATCTTCTTTTATAACAATACTGTGTAAACTATTTACAATTTAAATGCCTGACAAAGCTTAAAAGTACAGTAGAATGAACATAATTATGAAATTGTATACTTGATGTCTATTTTCAGACATGTAGACTTTTTAGAAGAAGTTGGAACTCAGGACCTGGGACTATTTGTAATGTATGTAACTAATTAATTTATGGACAGGACTTTCATAGAATTCAGCTGAAAGTTCATACAGCCCAATTCGTTCTTTTTTTTTTTTTAATAGCTGGAAATTGAGACCAAGGAGGTTAAATGTCTTGTAGAAGTTCATAGGTAGGGGGATGAGCACTGGAGAATCTAGCACTGGAGAAGGCTATGGCTGAGCAATTGAAGAGATATCCATTCTTATTCTTAGAAGGCAGCTGGATAATGATGGAGACCTCTTCTGAAAAAGTTTAGGAACATTCTGGGAATCCAGTTATAAGGAGTGGAGGAGGTGAGTGACTCCCAGTCTCCTGCCTGAACCAGTTTGAAACTGGAGTGGGTGAGAAACAGAAAAGGCTGGGAATATGTGCCTGAAAGACAAACAAAAGAATGGCCTGCCTTCCTCTGGGCTTGTGCCAGCACCTGACCCGGGCAGCTGACAGATTCTCCTTCGCCAGATGCACCTGTTTAGCTGGGAGCTCAAGAATGCTGACCTCTGTAAGAAGAGAGCCCAGGGGTGAGTTTTTTCCTGCACTACCTCCAGCTGGCAAAGGGTGCTGACTGATTTCAATGCTACAGGCTATCTTCTCTACAAGTCACTTATTCTATACAGTATACCCCACCTGATGGAGCACCCTCCCTCCTGATCTTACCTGTCCTGAATGTTTTCCTATAAAGAAAAGCCCACAGCATGTCTCTGTCTACCTCAACTATGAGGCACACCACTTTAACCAGTCCTGCTTCAATTTAAAAGCTTTTTCCTCTTTCCTCTTTTCTGGAGAGGAGATCACACTTACTCATCAGCCTTCTAAGAGTGAATATCCTATCTCAGGAATCTGTAAACAATTCATCAGTTCAAGCTGGCCCATCCCAAATTTTCTAATTTCCCCATAGGGTTCTTCTGACTGTCTTTTAGTTAAGTTTTTCTTGGGGAAAGAGGGTTTTAAGATTCATTGAATAAGTCCTAAAGCTTTTATTGAACTCCCACTGCTCTCTTTTACTCATCGGGGTTCAAGCAATGACATGCAATTTAAACATTCCTCCTTCTTCATGTTGTAGTTATTTGATTTTGTGTATTTAAACCTTTTCTGCAAAGAAGTCCATTTGTTTCACTGGACTAGTACTAAAAGAGTCTGTGAGAGAGAAAATGTGAAGAATCCCCGGACTAAATGATCTCCGAGTTTCACTCCAGCTCTAAATTCTAGGGTAGTAGGACCAAAGCTAGAGGGGGCTTAATTCAGGTGAAGAAGAGCTTTTTTATCTGTTTTGTTGAACTTTCAAAGAACAATTAATTAAAGTTAGGACAGGGCCTAAGGTTGGTCAGTAGAGGGAGACAGAGCTACATAGCAGGGAAAACCAGAGCCAGCCCACAGCCTTCTGTATGGGGTCAGAACTGAATTATAAATTATTATGAATATAAACAACTTCTTCAACCTGGAATTTGTGGGCCTGCCATGCTCACACCATCCAAATTTTCTCCTGCTAGCTGTGGTTCTCTCCAGTAATTAAAGGGACATGGAGATATGTGAGCATTGGAAAGGGTTGCTTAAAAGGGGCTAGGGGGTGGGCAGTGATAGAAATTTGGGAACAGAAGAATGGGATAAACAAGAGAGCTATGAAATGCATTTGTGCAACCTTGTGGCTATTTCTGATCACCTGGAACAGAAATTGTCTTAGAGAAGGGAAAAAGTACACACATGCCCAGAACTCTCTTTCCTCTGTCTAAATTCTTTGGCAAGATGGGTGGGGGGAGGAGGGAGAGGGTGCAGAATGCTTAATATTCCATCCTTGGAAACACCAGGTTAGTCTGACAGACTTAATGGGCCCCCATGGTCTTATCCTTTTGAGGGCTGGATTTTTAGAAGATGGGACTTTCAGCTTCTCTCATATTGCGTCCAACTTTGGGGTGGAGGAGAGCCCAAAAGAGAATCTAATAAGCATCTCTGCCCTCTTTTCTCCCCAAATTTCCAACCACAACCCCTTTAATTTTGGCTTGCTGACCCAGTTTTAAGGCTCCTCTGCCTCCCTGGAATCAGATGCCACCCATGTCTGGACAGAGGAGGATAGAGGGCCTCAGACAATTGGTTCCAAAGTCCAAAGTACTTGGGGGATTTGGGGGAACAGATACTCCCTGTCCTGAGCCCTCAGCAAATGTGATAATGCACAATTCACTGTTTTCCCCCTTTCCTTTAGGACTTATATTTGGGGTTTTCTGGTGAAGATGGGTTCAGTACTTAGGGAAGAGATTTCTACATTAGTTTTATCCTTTCTTCCAACTCCACCCCCTTGTTTCTTTCCCTTCTTCTTTTTCTGTCCTGCTCCCCTCTCCCCTTTCTCTTCCCTCTCCTTTCTTCACTCCAGTCCCCACTCAGCTTTTCAGTGGCTCTCCCTCACACCACAAGACTTCCCAGCCTGGTGATTCAATTAGGTTTGGAAAATACAAGGAACATTAACCCTTTCCTGATCAAAGGTGGTGGTGGGGAGAGATCTAATTCAGTTTTGGGCACCATCCAGTCCTAAGAGCACCAGGACAGCTAACTCAAGTTAACTTGAGTTGTTCACCTCTATATGAATTCTATTCAAATTCATATAGAGGTGAACAGCTCAAGTTAACTTGAGGCACAATTCACAAACCTTCCCTGACCCTTTTTTCATTTTGTCCCTGCATTGCACCTTCCTCTTTTCCCCACTCATTGTTGCTTGGATCCTATGCCTTCAGAACCAAATGGGAACAAGGAATTTCAGGAGGGATTTTTTAAGAAGAAGGGTAACCTCAGCAACCATGTCTCCAGAAGAGAGATTAATTTATTTACAGCACCCCACTCTAGTTAAGCCTCCATCTTCTTCTTTCTTCTATCATGATATAGGAACAAAGACCCCAATGAACAGGAAAGTCTAAAGCAAGTAAAAGAAAATGGCCACAGATATTTATTAAGCTCTAGAGCTTCCTCCTAACTCTAGTAAGTTGGAATAAGTGTATGAGGAAAGAGTGTCTAGAGTTGGATAAAAATAGATCTGGGCTTTATACCCCCTACAATCATACCCACCAACATCTATCAATAGGTGTGTCCTTTTTTATCTCATTCTCAGATGTTCCGCTTCTATTACCTCTGTTACATGACTTTTGACACAGCTTTTCCAACTATGTGAATAGGAGAGAAAAAGCTATAGAGGTCTTGGGTTGTAAAGAACAACATCTGACTGGTGACATAATCCTAAATAATTATTATCCTCAGACCCAGGAAACAGTGAGCACCAGAAGTTCTCATCCTCTGTTTCCTAGGAATCTAGGGTACATCAGAAATCTTGAGTGCTTTGGGGAACAGAGGTGATTCAGTAACTCAACTGAATTCCATTTCAGGTTCAAATCCATTTTCCAAAGAGTTGTGCTTTGTACAAAGAACTAATGACTCCCCTTTATTTAGGGTTTTTAGGGAGATCTAATGGTACAGAAGATGGTGTGCTGGTTTGGGACTGAAACCCTGCCATTTGTTATCCATGTGACCTTGGACAAGAAAGTCAACCTTGGTTCTTATTATGAAATGAGAAGGCTGGTTGGACTTGACTGAATACCTTCCAAATCTATGATCCCAAGGCATAGCAAATGCTTTCCTCAAAGCAACTCTGTAATAAAGTCAGAAATACAAACATTATTACCTTCATTTCTACAGAAAATGTAACAGAGAGCTTAATTACACATTTCTGGTCACAATTCAAGCTCATATAGAGATTCAGCACTTCAAATAGTGTATTAGCCTCTTATATTTTGTCTGCCTTTCACCATTTATCCTTGGCCCTGAGCCTAACTCCCTAGCTCTGGAAACCCTTGTCAGGATCACTAAGGGCTTTATTTTTGGTCCCCAAGCTCTTAGGAGATGCCCTCTAATCTGAGATAAAATGACTTCACTGAAACAAGGCTTAATTTTACCCTGCTCTGTCTGCTCTCATCCCTCTGATTTACATATGATTATAAATAATTCTCCTTGCTAGGCCTCTATACCTGACTTCTTACTGAGGGTCTGATGTAGCCCAACAGAGTGTATTTCTAGGCTCAACCAATAGTTTTGGGTCTCCTCCTAAACAACATTACCTCTAATTCTCATGATGTCCCAGACACCTGCATATAGCATGAACACACCTTGAATAATCTCTGTACAGGCTCATTTTACCTTTCCAGGGAAAGCAGTCTTCAATCCAATTTAACAAGCATTTACTGAGCCCCTAGTCTCTGCTGGGAACTAGCCTAGGCAATGGAGAAATGAATAGCTCCCTTGCCCTCAAAGATGCTTCCATTATCACATGCCTAACTACAAGGTAATTCAAGAAGATTGAGAGCACTAATAATTGGGGAGGTGGAGGAGACTTCCCTACACAGGAACTAAGCCTTAATGGTAGGCAAGGAGCTGATAAGAGGTGCATTCCAGATATGGGATGGGGGTGGGGTGGGGGATGGGGACACTAATCTAAGTGTCTTGTACATGGAGGAGGGAGACGGAATGGGGAGCTGGAAGGCTAGCTGGTAATCTAGTTTGGCTGGAACACAAAGTACATGAAGTAATTTGAGATAAGACAGGGAAGGTGCAAGTAATAACTAATATGACAGAAACCTGGAAGGTAGGTTTAGAGCTCAATGGTGGAAGACCTCTAAAGTCAGGCTGTTTGTATTTTATCTTGGAGGCAGCAGGGAGCCACTGACCATTCTTGAGCAAAGGAGTTAACACGGTCACACTTGAGCCTTGAAAAGACTGGAAGTTACTTTGATGTTCCTGCTGTTTTATTTCTTTGGCAAGCAGAAAGACCATAGGCAGCTATCCATTCACTCTCACAATTAATTTTGCAGAATTGATGTGAAGGAATTTGAGCATAGTAGGAGACTCTTCCAGGAGACGTGTAGTTCTAAGCTTGGCCTGCCATTCCCCAGAGGAAAATGGGAGAAAAAAAGAGCCATGCTTCTTGGCCCTACTTTTAGTAATATCAGTCAACAATTTCTGGAAAGCTCACTCCTTGAGGTCCAGGCCCATTTCTGTTGCCTGAAGCTCTTCCAAGTATTCTACCATGAGAACATGTCTGCCACTCAGAGGCAGCCCATCCACCTCCACCCTTTTTCCAAATGCAAATGGCAATTCTGACATCCAGGGATATTGCTCATAACATGGTTATGGGCTCATAGTAATCGAGAAAGAAGGTTGGGATTGACTTAGAATTCAGAGTCGAGACCACACTTGGTGACACAACCAAAGTGTTGAGTGATGAACCACTGCATGTGGAACATGAGAATAGATTGGGTTTCCTTCGAATCTTGTCCCTGCTTCCTCTAGCATAACAATCACGGGGACTGGGTTATTTCGACGGCTTTCCAGTTCCATTAGTCCATGATTCTGTGATTCTAGAGATGCTACTAGAATAATTCACAAATTAGCCATAATAAAACTAAAAATGGACTCAGTTTTAAGTCTCAATGGTTGATGTGACATTGAAGTTATTGACCTACCTGCTTTAGAAAGCAGAAAAAGGGATGAAATCCCCAAGCTTTGCTGGGTTCTCCTTCTATACCAAAGGTACCCACCTAAACTTGGGTTTAGATGCAGATGGTAAGGCATGAGCTGGTGAATCATCACCTCTGTCCCTTACTATTCTAGCCAACCAGTCAGCCTCCTGCTAGGACCTGGGCCTGGGAATATTGCCACCACTTGGGAGACCAAAAGACTGGATGATGACTGTGAAAATAATATAAAAAGCGTCTCATTCTCCTGAGGTCTGACAGTTTCCTAGCCTGCCATGCCAAATGACTCAATGGCAATTTGCAGAAAAAGAGAAGGTGTATGTGGGGGGTGGGGAAGGAGCTGGATAGGACTGGGTGGAGGTTTGTAATGCTCCTCCCCGGTTCCTCCTCCTACCCACTCTCTAACTGGCCAGAGTCTGTCTTTCCCCAGGCTCCTGGAAGGGACTGTTTTCTTTCCCTTTGTGGTCAGTGTCAGACGCACATGTTCTGGGCTTCTTTTAACCTGAATTATAGGCTGGAACGGAAATGGGCACCAGCCTTCCAAGAGGAAAACCAACCGAGACAACTGTCATGTTGAAAGGAAGAAGCAAGGGGAAAATTTGCTGGTTTGGGGAGGGCAGGCTCGGAAAACTGTATTGACCTGTTAGAGCTGGAGAGCCTGACTCCCTCTAACTGAGTGCCATTCTCTCTGTAAGAGGAAATATGATGTATTTGGGGCTGAGGCTGTGACCAAAAGGGAGTTGAGACCTTCCTGTGCCTCAGTTTCACATTATGAACAAAGGTACAGTGGGAAAGAGCACCAGGTTTGCAGTCAAAAGATTCTAGTTTAAATCCTACTTACTACTCTTATGACCTTGGACCTTCACCTGTCTGGATCTTATTTTCCTTGTCTTATATAACTGGAGGATTTTACTAGAAGATTTTCAGAGTTTCATTCCAGCTCTAAATCTATGACTCTATGAACAGGAATGACACATTGGGACTCTCTATTACTCTGTCTATCTGTCTTAGTAGTCCTTGCTGGTGGCTAACTTAGTAGTGTTTTTCGGAGGTCTTCAGATTCCCATCTGATCTATCTGTATAGATATAATGAATGAGAATACAGTGAGATTTAATTAATGGTAAGAAAGGACTTCTCTATTGCTGGCCATTCCTATCCTTCCTCTCTCCCATATTGTTCTCCTGATCTATTGTTATCTTTCAGGGGCAAACCCTAGGTCTGCTGGAAAGTATGGATTAAAAGAAATAAAGGAGAAAAGTTTTGAGAATAATGATTCAAGAGCATCTTGGTTAGGGCCAGCTCAGTTAACTAGGGTCTTCAGGAATGGAAATCATCGGCCAATTTACCTGTAGGTCACTTCTTCCCAACACTTCCAATGGGGAAACCTAGTTTTGGTACAATTTTGGTAATTCTCAGATGGAAAACTAATGGAGGAAATGGCACTAACTTCCAGGGCCAATAAGGAATATGATTGGAGAATATTCTAAATGGAATATTCATCAAGTGTTACCCTTCCCTTTTATCTCCTTGAGTTCCAATGTGCCCCCAACTTTTGTTTTTTGTGAAGTTCAGTATCTGGCTATCTGAGATAGATGGACCACAGTAATAATTGAAGGATTCATTTTTTTATCTCCACCTACTTCTACTTTAAACAGATACTATGCCCAATCATAGTCAAGAAGGCTGATGGGAAGAAGATTTTACAACTCTCTTTTGAGACCAGTTAAAACCTGGACAGCTCTCATCACAGGCAAGTTCTTTCTTATGTTCTCATACTTCTTTTTGGTTTTAGAGAAGATGAAAGGTAAACTGGCATCCTTTAAATAGAAAATACTCATGTATTTGAAGACCTAAGTACAAATATAACCTCCTAGAACAGCATATTAATGCTACCCTCCAAATAGTTCTACTTTGTCTATATGGGATGTCCTAAAAGTCTTTGTGCAGTTTGAAGATTTTTGGGATACTGTATTTTATAGTGATCTCTCCCCCTCTCTCCATACATGAATGTATACATACATATGTAAATATATATTCCATTCAATGAAATTTAAGTTTTTTGAGAGCAGGGACTGTTTTGGTTTTTGTCTTTATATTTTCAGTTTCTGGCACATAATAGGACTTAATAAATGTTTATTGAATTGATAGTTAAATTATTCTTCTCAATTTTTCTCCTGGGTAAGCTCCTCTCCCTCTCCAATTCTCTTACCACCATGTTTTCTGCCTCATCTTTAATAAATGGAAATCTGGTACACAGACAGAGGCAGTGATAAACCAAATAGGTTTCCTTTTCACTTTTTGGGTTCAATCCCTAAAATTTGGAAGCTGAGACAATAGCCTTTTAGCATGCCTCTGTCCCTGTCCTTGGCTGTAATAGAGTCCCTCTTTATATACATATATTATCTATCCCCATGTACATGTGTATAACATATGTATTTTATACATGTATTAACACATGTATTTTATAAATATGTATACATATATACATATACAGAAAACTAGGAGAATTGGATAGCAGGGACATAGTAAAGATCTATGAGGAAGAAAGAGGAGTGAGAGAAGGAGGGGGAGGAGAAAAGAGAAGAGGAAGAAGCAGTCTAGTTCTCAGTTACACATTTATTTATTTCTCTGACCTGGCCCTGGGGACATTTTCACTCATGACTCATCAGAACTCGAGCTGCCCAGAATGGATCGGGGCAGCCCATGCTTCACTGTACACTAAGGCAAGTAAGTGTATCTCCTCAACAATCCTCAGTATTGGAAGGAAGAGAGAAGTAGGGATCAAAGTAGATATCTTTTCTTGCCCCTGACACCTCCCCTGCTCTTGGGTTGTGCCTGTTTTGGGTCTGACAAGGGGACTCTAGTCTGGAAATCAAAGCAGAGGGTGAGGATGAGGAAGCAGATGCCTACCTCCCTGGCTCTAACTCCCTTCAAATGTTCTTCTGGGAGTTGGAAGTGGGGCAAGGAACTGAGCAAAGATGATCTTGAGTTGTTTTAGTACTAGGGGAGGGAGGGGGCTGAAAGCTGAGATCTCCCCCAGAACACTCCAATAGAAATCTCAACCACTGGTGGAGGCTGAAATTGAAGGAGGAGAAAATTATAGCCTAAAATTATTGGGAGGAGACAGCTCTTGTATTATATCATTTTAGGGGGGCAGGGAAGACTCTTCTTTAACCCCCTCAACAATCTCCCTAAGATCATACTGCCTTTTTCCAGATATCAAACTATAAGGAAATCTCAGAGCCTCAAGCATAGGCCCTGTGTAGAAGTATAAATTCAGCCTTTTGGTGTAGTTTCAGAATTTGGCAGGACTGGGGGTTGCAAATAGTCCACTGAGGTATTATACCAGATTTCTGGGAAGATTCCGGACTAATTAGAACCATACATTGTTATAAGTGGCTACTCATTTTTCCAGATTGGGGGGGAGGTTTTTTTACCCAAAGATTTATTTCATGGTGCTAAGCCACTGTATAAACAGGATTCCTTCTCTCATTTTTAAACATCCCCAAAGAAAAATTCAGACTTTGGGAGCTCATAGGTCTACTTCCATTAGACACCCCCTAGTGGCAACTCAGGGCTCTACATTTCTGTTTACAATACAGGCTGAATACTACTGTATATTTGCTTTGGTTCTGGGAAAGAGCAAGACAATTCTGGTACCTCTAACTTGACTTTGACCTCATAGTGCCCTTGGCAGATCCAACATCTTCCTTTCTCCCAAGAAGAGCACAAGATCAACTTGGCAGGAATTTCCTTCCCTTTCCTGCTTAGGGGCAGTATCAATGCAGCATAACTGGGTGGATATGCCCTTTAGTTTCTCAACCAAGTCTTTTGATCTTTAAAAATGAATATTCAATAAAATAAAATGAGTTCAGGCTTTTTAATCTCTCCACCCATATTCTTTCTCCATTATCTACTTTCTTCCTCTTGTTCAATGAAAAAAAAAATCAAAATTAAAAAATTAGAAAACCTTAGCTAAGAACTGTTTTGTTAATCCTGGTGATGGCAAGGTCCTTCAGAGTTCATTTCATCCATCCCTCTGTTTTTGAAGAGAAAATTTTTTCTCTTGATAACAAGAAATGGTCCTATTAGCCCAGAGAATTGAAGAAAGGGAAGGAAGAGGACTGAGTATGAAATAGGAATTTTACTGCTAGTGCATGGGTACACACACAGGATTCTCCAGGATTGATGTTAGCAGTGGCAGATTCATCTTAAAGATTTTCTCCCAAAGGATTATTTTTCTTTGCAAATACAAAATAAGTTTTCTGGAGTTTGTATGTAAGATGACAATACTAGCAAAAATACAAATATGCTTCTATCTAAAAATGTCTACTATCTGCTTAGTTCTGTGGGTTGGAGTTTGGCCTTGGATGCATTGTTTCGATCAACTCCATAACCAGTGACTTCAAAGAAAAATTCTGTGACAAAAACAAAACTGTTGAAACCTCTCCTGTATTTCTCCCTCTTCTTCTCTCCCTCCTATCCTTGCCCTCTCTCATCTGGTACCTGATCTGTTTCATCTACACATTTAAAGTTCATTTTAGATGAAAAGTATTCAAATTTAGATTCATGGCCTGGTTCTAGTTTCTAGGACATAAAGAGTCTAGAGTTTGACAATTTCTTCTCCAAAGTTGAATGAGTCTCATTTATCATTCATATCAAGAATATCAGTGGTCAATGGGAATGCTCAGACTTTAAGCAAAGATTATAAACAGACATTCATTACATTTGCATGTATACAGTATGTATGTATATAAATATACATATATATTCAGACATATATAAACATATACATATATACTCATATTTATATATATTAATATTTTATATATAATATATATGTATATTTAATATATATATAAGGTTTGGCAGTTTCTTCTCCAAAGTTAGATGGGTCTCATTATCATTCATATCAAGAATGTTAGTGGTCAATGAGTTGCTCAAATTTAAAGTAAAGATTATATACAAATATACATTATACATATATATTATGTACGTATATAAAGGCTATAGATACATTATATATAGTGTATGTATGTATATAATATATATTATTTCCCACATATATATTCCCTTTCATACATACACATTCATAACAACACATTCATATACATATTCCCCCCCCCTTTCCTCACAGGCAAGGATTCTATGCTCCCCTGATCTTTGCTCTCATTTTCACCCTGACCCCTAACCTTATGCTCAGTAGAATTTTCCAGGCTACTGCTATGGGTAAAACTGACCCATCTTCTTCCTTCCCCTTCCCCACAACTCAAGTTCCTATCTATCAAACTATAGTTCCCCTGCATCTGTGAAAGCTGGAGCCCATCTGGCAAAATCAAGGATGAAACCTAGGGGAGGAGACAGAAAGGAGGTGGGGAAGGAGGCGGATAGGGGAAAAAAGAGAGATAAAAGAGAAAAAGGGAGAAAGATAGCTTTCTTTGACATGCTGCATATTTCTCTAGTTTGAGCTGACAGGGTGTGGGGGAGAGGAAAGGGTAGGAAAGGAAAAAAAGGAAATTGGAAAAAAGAAAAAAATCCAGTTAGAATTTAATCTGTCTGTTGCTCTCCCAGTTCTAGCTATGGTTGGCTCACTAGGAAACCTTTCAAAGGCTTTTTTTTTTTTTTTTTTTTTTTTTTGAATGGAAAGGAAAGGAAGAAGGAATCTGGCTCCCTCATTTTTCCATGAGTTTGTTCAACTGAATGGACATGAGTTTGGCTAATAAAGCCAGCTCTGGAACTCAGTTTCCACATGGCTCTTGGACTAGGCAGGGAGGTATGGATGGGCTGACTACGAATCCAGAAATGGAGAAGGCTCACTGACACCTAGCCCCATCCTTCCCACCTGCTGGCCACAAGGCTGTAAAATTCATACCCTCAGATCCTTAATGAGTTTTTCTTTTGAATTAGTCAAATATTTTCCCCCCCTTGTGTCCCCTGAACAGATAAAAATCAGCGTGGTATAGTCCTACATGCAACACTTGCTAAGGGGTGACAGTGAATGAAACGGATTCTGTTTCCTCACGTTGTTCTTGCCTATCTCAATGAGTTGTTCTGGGGATTAAATTTATGTAAAACAATCCATAAAATGATAATAGATATAAGCTATTACATTCTGCTCCAACACCTGAATAGACTGAAAGCTTGAACCTATCCCCCTCTCCATTGCCTAATTACCTCAGTCTAGAGCTAGCACAGTGAGGAGCACACTAGGTATAAGGTTTAATAAAATGCTTGTTGCTGATTGCACTGTTTGTATCTGTATAGAGGACAGTATCTTGTGATTGTAACTGTCTCAAGTCTTGACTGTCTAGCTAACTCGACACACTTGTGTTTCAAGCTCTCTCTGCCTTTGGACTTGGGGCCAAATGGGTAATGGCAGTCCAGCTCTTGAGCTCCCTCTAGTTGCACAGCAACAGGCCTAGGAAGATATACTCTCCTAGCCCTTTTTCATTCTAACACATTGGAGAAACCTTGGCTTATTTCTACTTCCCTGGTTCTGACCTCAGAAATGATTTTTTTTTTTAAGTGGTCTTCCCCCCACCCCACCCCGCGGGGTCTTTAGGACAAACTCAGTCACCTTGGACATTTCTTCTTCCACTCTCACTCACACTCCGGTCTCTCAAAAGAGTGGAAGTCTAGGAGGTGGCAGAGGTAGATTGCAGAAAAGCAAACTCATTTTCCCCTCTACCAGTCTAGCTTCTCTGTGCCATCAACTGCTTAAAGCTATTCTAAACAGCCCTGCCCTGTCCCTAACTCGGTAACTTTCAACGACCCCCTTAAATCGTTGTGGGGGGGAGGGCGTTCGAACATTCGGTGCTTCCAAAATGTGGCCAGACCCCATTCCCAGGAGAAAGAAATCTTCAGGCACCTGCTCCATGGGCGGTGGAGGTGGGGCAGGAGGGGCGCCCGAAAGCAGGCGGAGCGAGGGGGCGGGGAAGCCAGCCCCCTAGTTCACCGCGTAGCACCAGCCAGTTGCTCGAAGGCGTGGGCGAGGGGGAGGGGAGCCGCAGTTTATGGTAGCACCTAGCTCAGGAAACGACCTGGGCTTTAAGCATTGGGGTGCCAGGGTTCTTCATATTGTTCTCCTTGATTGGTCTGTCTCCCCAGCCCTTCCACCAACGGATCCCCGCCCTCCTCGTCGTCCCCCCCCCCCCCCCGCTCCGTTTCTCTCTCTGTCTCTATTTCTCTTCCCCTCTCCTCAGTCTCTCCCTCTGTCTCTGTCTCTCCCCCTTTCAATCTCTTTCCGTGTCTGTCTGTCTATCTGTCTGTCTGACTGTCTCACACACAGAGGAATAGAAGAACGGCGCATGACGCTGTTTGGGGATACTTTGCATAGTTTCAGTGTGACCAGGTTATTACACTGTGTGCTAGGTTCCAAGACAGGAAATCAACTCATACCTTTTCCCCGGCGCTAAGCTAGCTCAAATTCACATTTTTGAGGATCAAGGCCGGTTGGGCCGCCTCCTCCCTCCTCCCCCCCCTTTTTTTCCCCTTAGGCTCCTAATAAAAATAACCGGATTCTGGGCCACCTTCCCCGCGCCTCGCCCTCTCCACGGTCCCCCCACCTTTCCCAAGCCCTGGAATTATTTGCTGGACCAGGCTCATTGAGGAGGGCTGGAGGGATGGGAACGGGGAATATGGGCAGAAAATCCCTAGGACATTCAAGCCACAAGACGTTACCTAGGAAAGCCATCCTGCCTCCAGGCGTTTGGCTACCTCTACCCCCCAGCTCCCGGACACCACAACTCCTTTATATTGCACTACGGAAAAGTGTATGTGAGGGGTTAGTACGTAGGAGAATGGGGTGGGGTGGGGGGAGGAGGCAACATGGCTGGGGGTGGGCGGATGGGGGTGGCGAGGGAGGGACACCGGGATCCGAGCCAGGAGACTTCTCCGAGTTCAGAATTTCTAAGCGCAGTTTTCTAAACCCTCCTGAAAGGAGTCAATTACAGTCAGTCTGGGCGGGACGTGCCCGTGGCCCTGATCTGGGACCTTTAGCTCAGGTTCCTCTCTCGTTTCCCCCCCCCACCCCCCTCTTTTTAAAGATCAGGTAAAGTCGAAAGGGAATGGGAAAAGGAAGGAGCCTCAGACCTTTCCCCATTGAGCTCCAAGTCCTGTCAATCACTCAGGCCAAGGAGTCCAGGATGCTCTACGGGGGCGGGCGGACGGGGGGACCAAAGGGCGGACGTTACAGGTTGGGAGTCTCAGTTGCACAAACTCTGACATTTCTGGCGCCCCCCCCCCCAATCTCTTGAATATAAGATGGTCTTGGCCCCCAGTACACTTACTTTCCAACCGTAAGGATCCGCCACATACTCGGTTGGAAATATTATGGATGGAGGCGGGGAAGGGTGGGGTGGAGAGCAGCTGGAGGAGGTTGGATTTCGCAGTCACTAATGTTTCTCCCGCCACCTTCCCACCCTCACCTTTACCCAGAGGTACTATTCAAATTTTTGGTGGGAAAGAGCGGGTAGAAAAATGCTAAGAGAAGCAGCCCAGCTTTCCGTCTTTGCGGATGGAGACTGGGCAGGCGGCCAAGCCCGGGCTGGAAGGTGCGCGCCGAGAAGGAGGTGGTGGTGGCAGTGATGTGGAGAAGAGAAGGAATTCTGAATTTTAAAGCCCATCATTCATCCCAAGTTCAAAAGCGCTTATTTGGCATGAGAAAAATTAAAATAAAACAGCCGTTTAGGAAGCAATTTGCCATTGGTAACCAGGGTGGGGTCATAAGAATTATATAAGTGGACAGAGAACGGGCGAAGAGAGCGTGAGAAAGGGTGGCAAGGGGTGCAGCAGGAGGAAAAAAGACCCCCCCCCCAATTCAAGAAGATTCTCGGCGGATCTTTTTGGTTTCTAGTTAGGAACAAGTTGCGAAGGGGATGGGTGGGAAATTAATAAGGGAAAGCCCCACCCCAACTGGAGGTCTGGGGGTGTCAGGGGCAGAAGCAGAAAATTCCAGCTGAGATTAGAACTGGGAGAAGGGAGGGGGACAGCAAAAGGAAAATGGGGACAGAGAGGCGGGGGGTTCCGTGAGGTTGCGAAGCAGCCTAGAACTGCAGGATTGGGCAGGTGGCTCCAGAGTCCTGGAGAAAAAAATCGCAACGCCCAAGTCCAGGCTGGCTCCAAGCCACTTGCAAAGGAAGGGAAGATAGTGGGTTTCAAGCAGTTCCCCGCCAACCTCCCGCCGCGCAATGAATGACCCGGAGAATAAGGCTCCCTCACCGATCTTGGCTTGCTCTCGGTAGCTCTTTTCGTTGAGGCAGACCCCGCGTCCGTGCAGGAGGGCGTGCAGGGGCTTCTCCTCGTCCTGTCGGGGGAGGCAGCGGAGCCCTTGGGCGCAGCGCTCAGTGTACACCCCGCACGATTGCCCCTCGTTCAGCGCGCAGGTCATGCAGCAGCCGCAGCCGGGCTCTTTGACCAGCTCGCAGCCCAGGGGACTCGGGGGGCACATGGACAGGGCTTTCTCGTCGCACGCTTCGCAGTGCACGAAAGAGCCCAGGCCTTGGGCTGCCCCGATGCAGGCGGACAGCAGCAGGAACACCATAGGCAGCACCATCTTCCTAAAGTTCCCCCTTACCTTGGGGCACGGTGCAAGGCTGGGGAGACTGTGGGGGCAGGGTGTGTGTGTGGAGGGAAGAGCCTCAAAATCTGCCCAGCTACCTATTGTCTTGGGAGCAAGAAGAGGGTTTTCCTCCTCTTCCTCTCCCTACCGGGGTCTGGGCTTTTTTTTGTGTGTGTTGGGGGGAAAATTTGAGGTGATGGGAGAGCTGGTCTCAGTTGCAAGTATCAAGGCTTGCAACAGTTTGGGGCAAAAAAAAAAAAAAATATTCGCCAGGTGAAAGGAAAAAGAGGAATGGCAAAATAAGCCTCCCTAATCCCAGCTCACCTGCTTTATTTTTTTAAGTGGGAAAAAAAAAAAAAGCCCCGCAAGACAGGTTACCCTAAAGCAACCACCAGAAAGTTTACTTAAAGGCTGGGGAGAAGTTTCCAAAAAATTGAAGATCACACCCAAGTGTGAACTCCCTGTCCTCCCTATGAATGCATCAAGTGGATCGGGGTTGCCACGGAGCAGGTAGAACACTGCCCGCTAGAAAAAACAAATTTAAAAAAGAAGCAAGTTTTAAAAAAAAAAAAACAATACATATATCTAAAAACCCCTTTTTTCTCCCGTCCGCCACCTCTTCCAAATCGCTAGGTTCTCAGCAAAGCACGAAGAAGAAGTCTTGCGGAAGGAGGAGGAAGGGGAAAAATATTATAAAAGCACCAGCACTTTGTAGCTCTCCCAACACTTTTCCCCCGGAGAAGTTTCTAAAGAGACTGATTATTGCCGAGCAGGCTGTCTTTTTTAAATAGACGTCCCCCTGGCTGCCGGCCAGCCGTTCGCTGCAACCCGAGAGCACACGACACCCAGTCTGAAAAGATGCCAGCAACTCGCGCAATATTGCAGCGCACACTCACACGGGCTGGGGGGGTGGGGCGACGACTTCGAGACACCGAGCAGACTCCCCCTCTAGTCTTGAGCACCACCCCTCCCCCCCGGAATGTAAGGAAGGGGCGCAGGATTTGGGCTGCTGGAAAGCGGGTCAAGCAGAAAGGAGAACCGGTTCTCTTGCACGGATAGACACAAAGCCATGGAACTCTGGCTCACCCCCCCCCCTATTTCCCCCCCCCCCAAGATTCACACACCCCGGGCTCAGGGAGCTGGAGGGAGAAGCACTTTAGTTTTTAGCCAACTCTATATATACAGAGAAGAAGAAAATCTTTTCTAAGCCTTGCAAATCGGCTGTTTGCTGATGTCTATTTAAGTTACCATGTAAGGTTTGGGAAGATGGGGATGGGGTTGGGGTGGGGAGAGGCGGTGGATGGAGATGGTGGGCTGAGTTTTTTTTTTAAAGCTAAAAGAAAAATAGAGCTTCAGGAAACTTTGCAATTCTGTTCACCTGGTGCTCTTAAATGATCATTCTTTCCTTTTGGGCTTTGTTGTTGGTACAGGGGATGCTTAGTTGAGCCCCAATTCCCCCTGATGTTTCCTGTGTCTGCGTGTAAGGGCAGTGTGCATGAATGGGAAGGTTATTTTTTGAGGCAGCACAAATTTAATATTATCAGCAGTGAGGAAAGAGTTAATGTAACACCAACTGTTGAGGAAAGCCAAACAATTGTCATTATGGGTGAGAAAAATCTAGTTATTTCTAAATCTACTTTATGAAGTATACAATAATGTTAGGCTGTTCTTCTGGGTGAATGGACTTGTATTTCTACTGCCACCCCTTTTGGGTTTTCTAAAGGGGACCTTCAACTAGATAAGAGTGGGGTGTATGTGTGAGACAGACAGACACACACAGAGAGACAGACAGAGACAAAGAGAGAGCCTGCCTTTTGGAATAAAGATAACCATCTTACAGATATACTATGTAAATTAGGGTCCCTGTTGCATGGCCAGAAATGTTATGAGACCAGCTAAAACTCACTACAACTGGGACACATGCTGGCTTATTTCACTCCCCCCCCCCTTTTCTTAATAAAATGCAAGAAGACCTCAATTAGAGCAGAGGTATTTAATTGGAGCTGAATTGAAATTGATTTAGGAAGCGAGCTTCAGAGGCCCAGAAAAGAAACAAATTTCCAGTCTTTTTTAAAAAAAAATTTCCTATTGAAGAGGAGCTATCCCCCTCTGCCTTCTCTTTTCTTTCTTTATGAAATTTCCTTCAGACCACAGACTGTATTTCATAGAGTTTGCCACTAGACTGCACTCTTATCTATGATTAAAAAAACTTCAGCAGAGTTTGCTTGAAAATACTTAACTGGCCGGCCCTGTTGAGTAGATGGCCATTTTATGTTGCTAACATTCCCACGGTTGTTCTCTCCCTTCACCTGTCTTTTTGCTACAGGAGTATAAAGGAACAAGGTATTAAAATTTTAAATTGGATTTTTCCCTTTTCTTGCCAAAGGGATGGAGAATATAGACACCTATGCACATCTTTAGTTTTAAATGGCTCCAATGTTTTCTCTTTTTGTTTCTCCCTGTAGCTGAGATTTGGAAGAACTAGGGCACTTTCCCCATCCAGGACTATGTATTTTTTCCACTTTTTTTTTGGTCAACTACAGATTAGATGAAAAATTGAAAAACGTTGTGTACCATTTCCACACCATCTCAGGGACACTGGCAGAATTTGGACAGAATGGAGAACTTGTGTCTTTTTCTTCCAAAGAAATATGAGCTACGTAGTTGCAACCATCCTCTATTCCTGGGGTGACTGCCATAGAAGATGTATCTTTTGGTCTGGCAAATTTCCAGTGGAAGGAAAAATAACACCTCTGAGGAAAGGTGAAAAGAACAGGGAATGATTCACTCTGAAGAAAAGAAAACTTGGTGCTGGGGGTGGGAGGTAGATGTTGGAGGTGTGGGGATTAGCTGTCTAAGCATTGATTTATAAATAAGCTCCAGCAAACCACTATTCTCCATCTCTAAGGAGAGAAGTTTAGGGGAAATGGACTATGGTGGCGTGAAAAATTGAGGTTTGTTACAAGGAAGACCATCTTTCTCAGGAAGAATTTTAAAGACAATAGAAAAGCTGTCCAATAAAAACTGGAATCATCTTCCCAAGAGTGTTTGAAAAATAGATCATTTCTCTTGTCTAAGTCTAATGTGGATTTATCCAAAAGCCAGTGGAGATTGGACCATCTCTGATCCTAAGATTCTATGGTACTGGAGAACAATGCATTCTACTTTTGGCTCCCTCGCAATTTGAAGGTTCATACTCCCTTTCTCCCCTCCCACCACTAATTTTTCAGGTTCTTTTGTTCATCTTCATTCCAGCACCACTGTAAAGTACAGGCATAGATTCCCTTAAGAGTGCACCCTGATAAAGAGTGCTTTGGGGAAAAAAATCATCTATTTTGATAAGTTCGCTTTATCCTTGCCAGATTCTAATTTCAGGGGTCAGATTCACCACTGAGGTCTTTTTCTTCCAGTTCACTTCAGTATGCACAAGTCAATTCTGAGATACTTTAGTCAAGATTTTTTCTGTAGAGGATAAATGTGATTCTTTTGTTCAGTGTCCCTTCATTTAGGGTTCTTAAGAGTTTAGCTGCAGATTGAAAGGAGATTTCAGCAAATTTAATTTTATGAGTATTGGTCTTTGTGGATTAAAATTTTAAAATATCAATAGCATTTCATATCTAGTGTCTGCCACTGTCTTCTTGAACTGAAGGAAGGAAATCAGAGAAAATGATAGGATGCTTGCAGTGAAGCCAAGGTCCAAAGAGAAGGTGAGATGAGAGAAGAGATCTGAACTTTCCCCACAGACTTCTAAGACTAAAGGGAGGCAATGGGACAGATAAATCCTTTCTCATTCTTACTTCTAGGACAAGGATGAGCTCTCAAGAGAGGGCTCTTCCTTTTTTTTGAGATTATCTTTAAAAAGTTCTCTCCTTCTTAGAACATGGAATTCAACATCCACTGAGTCTTGTCCCCACTTACCCCAACCTGAGCCTTAATGATCCCAAGTGAGGGAATCTTGTTTATCTTGCTTCTCTCTACATATCCTCTCCCCTTTCTCTGAGACAGGATTGCTTCCAGCCACAGCAAATAACTCTCAATCTCTGCTATTGCTACACAACTCAGAAGGCAGAGACTGATCACTTTTCCCTATGCCAGGACACAAACAAGTTACTGGTTCTTTTGCTTCACGTCTGTTCATAACATGATTTTTTTTTTAAAAGAAAGATTTTACATTAGGTGGTAGTCACTGAGGCTCTACCAGAAACTAAGGAAGAAATTCTGAACAGTTGGAACTTTTCTCTGTTTAGCCTTTCAACACAGCCTGGCTGTAGTGAAGTCATTGAAGGCTAGGTGGCAGAATGAATACATTATTCAACACATGCTTCCTGAGAACTAGAAGAAGGAATTGAACTCCTTGGCCCTTATCTCTATTTGTGGGGAAGAACTGAAATATTATGTACATATGCCACTGGGAAGTAAATTGAAATCCTCTCTTTCCCCAAACCCCCATAAGTACCATTAATGTAGGAATTCATCTTGTCCCAACTAACTTTTTTTGGGGGGGGGTAGGAGTGGGAGTGAGGGATGTAGAGTCACTGTAAGAAATTCCTGGAAATTCCTGTTTCCCCCCACACAGAGCATATCGGCAACTGTTCTGTCTTAGGGAGCAGTTTAGGGCCATGAGAAGTTAAATAATTTGTCCAGAGTCACCCAGTTAGCACAAGACAGGACTTGGACATAAGTTTTCATGACTCATTGGAGTCCACTAGGATCAGTTCTGCCATACTGTCTCTCATGCCCAGGTCAGCCTTGAAATGTTCTTCAGGTATTTTGTTTTGTGTTCTGGAATCAATAATGTCCTTTGGTCACTTTGGCCATAGGACCAAGTGGCATCAAATGAGCATGTTTGTAAAGTGCTTAGCACGTGTTAGGTATCTAATTAATGTCTATTCCCTTCTCTTCTCATCTTCATGGGCTTCTTAGATTCTAGTCCTTGCTTTCCATTAACTAGCTATGTGACTTTCAATAAATCATCTCACCTTTCTTAGCTTTAATTTTCTCATTGGAAAGCTAGGGGACAGGACTAGATTCAAACATTCCGTGCTCTATTTTTCAAATCCCTGGCCTTGTAGAGACTGGCCCATTGGAAATGAGTTATAAGGAATGACAGTAAGCCCAAATGATTTAATCCCATCCATGGATAGGACTTGGCTGTTCTGGCACTTTTGCTCATTAATAACTTAGTATAACTATGTATTCAATGAACCAGGGAGGTTGCAAAGACCAAAAAAAAAAAGACTAGGACAGTTCAGAATTTAATTGCTTTTGGCCAGAGGCCAAGACAAAGTCAGACCAGAGGACAGGTATATTGTGAGCCCAAACACAGATAGAATGGGTTTCCTCTTGTGACAATATTTCAGAGTTAGCTTCACAAAGAAACTCATCAAAGCAATAAATCTCCGTGTGGATTTAATGACAGTGTTTAAAATAACCTTAGCTCATATTTCTAAGCTCACATGTCCAAAAGGAGAGTCACTAAAAGTTAGGGATGTAGCTGACAGTAATTTATTTTGTCTGTTATTCTTGAGTGGCTGATCGCTAGTTGGATTCACCCCAAAGAAGATTCTTGAATAGTTTCAGACATAAAGGAAGGAGTTAAAAGATAAAGGAAAACTTCTAGTTCAGAGGTTCCACAAAATAAGATGTCCTGCAGAGCCAAGAGGTTTGTATCTGCTTTATAATCGTGACCCTAGGATGGTCTGGAATAGGATTGCCTTAAAGGCTTTTCTGAGCTTGGAAAAAAGCATGATCTGCTAGGATCAAGAAGTGAGATATGATTCCAGTCCTCCTAGGGTCAAGAAAAGGAGGGGTAGAAAGGGGCAGGCAGGACAAAGGAAGGTTGGGGACTAGCCCAAGAGAAAGGGGGAATGATGGAAGAAATATCTGCCGGAGACCCGTTTTATGGGATGGTGGGCAAGGGAACCCTTTAGAAAGCACTGACCTTGCCGACCTCAGAGGTGATGAGATTTTCACTCGGATTTTCCCCAGGATTATGCCCTGGTCCACAGAAAAAGAAAGATAACCTATAGAATTCTCATGCTGTTTTGCATATTTGTCAGTGCTTTGTTTAGGCTTACACAGATAGTGCATTCTATTCTTAGAATGTTTGCAAGTTAACATGTGACTGTTTTCTCCAAAAGCTGTCATTTCTTTTCAGAACTGTAACTAGGGTAGGGTCAATGGAGCTTTGGTCCAAGATGTGGAAATTTAATACATGCTCCCCTTCAGCAGAACAGCTGCCACTATGTTGCTTAATTACTTCTTCTACTTAAGTTTATTGTCTCAGTTCCCTCAAGAATGGAGGCATCTCCTCTCTCCACACCCTTTCCTTTCATGATTTCATAAGCTCTCTCAGGTTAATTATTATCTCTATACAAATAACCTCCATATCTACATATCAAACCCCAATCTTTCTCTTAACTCTGTTGCCATTTTCCAGCTCTCTGCTAGACATTTTCACCTGGATGTTCCTTCAGCATCTCCAACTCAGTATTTAAAAAATGGAAATCCTATTTTTCCTCCAACTAATTCTTCTTCCAAATTTCCCTATTTCTATTGCTGACACCCAAAATCATTCCCTCATAAAGTTCACAGTCTTAGAATAACTTGACATTTCCTCCTGTTGTAACCCCAATATTGAATCAGTTGCAAAGGGTTATAGACCCTACCTCCCTAATATCTCACCAGAGAATCCCTCCCTTCTCCCCTTCACATGCCCTGGTCAGATCTTAATCATCTCTTACCTGGCCTATTGTCATATCCTTCTAATTGGTCTCCCGGCATCCACTTGCTTCCCTCTCCAGTCCACCTTCTAAACAACTGACAGATAGATACTCCTAAAACACAAATCTAATCAATTCACTCTCCATTCAAAAATCTTCAGTGACTCCCTATGGCCTTTAGATTAAATGCAAAACTCTCAACCAGGTGTTTAAAGCCCATCACAGTCTGGCTTCCACTGTCATTCTGATTCTTACTCATATTACTCCCCACCATGAATTGTAAGCTAAAATCTCTTTGGTTTCTTGTAAACAAATTCCTTTGAAGACCTCCATGCACTTTTATGAAACCCCCTCTTCACTTCTTTATTGTTCCCTTAGCTTCTTTCAAAACACAGTTCAGGTGCCAAGCCTTTCCTGTTCTCTCCCTCTCTCCCCTTTTAGTCCTTTCTCTCTCTCTTGAAATTATTTTGTTCTTTTGCATTCTTCTTACTTATGTACCTGCATATACATTGCTTCCCTCTGCTAGAATATAGACTTACTGAGGGCAGACATTTTCTCATTTTGTCTTTGTAGTCCTAGTCCCAGGCACATTTCCATTCACATGAATGGAGTTTAGTAAACTTAAAATGAATTGAATTACTTGGCAGTATCCTGTAACAGAGTCCTCACCTTGGAACGGGGAAGCCTTGGTTTGAGGGGGATCTCTGAAAGTAAAAGCTGTATGACCATTAGCAAGTTACTCAACCTTGAAGTGCCCTGAGCAACTTTCCAGGATTATTAGCTACCAATGGGCTGCCAATTTGCTTTGGTAGAACAGGTTTCTGCACTAACACATCTCTTCTCCCCTCTCCTCTGAGGCTGTCTTTGTGTGGTCGCTGGTGGATAGAGCACTGGAATCAAGAATCAAGAGCATAAAATTAAATTTAGAAGTTCACATTCAGCCTCAGATATTACTAGTTGTGTAATACTGGGCAAGTCACTTAACTGCTTTCTGCCTTGGTTTCTTCAACTGTGTAGAATAGTACCTGACTCCTAGGGCTGTTGTAAGAATAAATGAGTTTTTCAAACCTTATAGCATTATATCAACACTAGTTATTATTATATGTATTCATATCAAGTTGAATTAAAGGAACTTTTCCTGTTGATCGTCCCAAGCTTCTTTCAGGCTGTTTTGCCTGACCTGAGGGCCAAAATTGATGGGTAAGACTCTTGTTTCTTTTAGCTAGCCCTTCATATATACTTAGCTCTTGGACATCTGATACGCCAAAGAAAGAGGGGAATCAAATGGAGTCTGAAAGAGAAAGGAAATTGCCAAACTAAATCAGACCAATGCTAGAGATGAACACTTTCTTTAACTACAAGTGCCACAGAGGAACTCTACAAAAAATGCATAGTGAAGTAGAAACAACGGGATGGACATGGATTCAGAAAGATCTTCCAGACTCAGGTATACCTCTGTCACTGACTGATAGTGTAACCTGCATTAGTTATGAGTCTCAGTTTTCCTATGTGTAAAATGGAGATAGTCATAGTCACATAGATACATCATGAAGCTGTTTATGAAACCACCAAGTAAACTGTCAAGCCCTATATAAATGTGAATTAATAGAATTATTTGTAAGTCTAAAACATAGGTAGGTATAAGGAATAAAGAGAGAGAAATGGGAGAAGTGAATAATTAGGAAGGCAAAAGATATAGCTAGTTATATAGGAATATGATGGTAAATATTTAACAATGGGATATCTAGTGGGAAACAAAAAGCCCTACAATAGTATATTTTTAGATTTAATTTGCATGAACATTTCCCTGTCACTTTCTAAAGTCTTGGCAATTAACAAAACAATAAGTTTAGACCTTATTTGTAGGATTTGGTGATTTCTGAGGTGTAAATGTTCATACTGAGAATATAACAATGTATTTGGGAGCCAGTGCAAGTTGGCTCTAGCACAACCTTGGCAGCACATTCTGTATGTGTGTAAATGTACATGTATCTTCCTGCACACACACATATAGTATATACATTACCTTTGCCACTTCCTTTACAAGTTGGTTGTTAATAGTACTTAGAACTGAAGGAAACTTTAGAGATTATTTGGTTCAACACCCTCATTTTGCAGCCAAGGAATCTCTTTTATCAGCCTGCACATCCTGGAAAGATAATGTAATTCACCCAGGGCTACACAGGGGAGCAGATATCTTCTTCCTTCCCTCCCTCACTCCTTCCCTCTCTCCTTCCTTCCTTCTCTTTGCTCCTTCCTTCCTTTAATTTTTATTTTCAGTTCTAAATCCTCTCCTTTGTGTCACCTCTTGAGAAGGCAAGAAATATGAAACCTATTATACATATGAAGTTATGTAAAATATTACACATTAACCAATTTTGGGTGAGCCACAGAGTTAAAGCTGGAAAGACCCTTCAGGTCCTAATCAACTTATTCAATTCCCTTATTTTACAAATGAGGAAACTGAGGTATAGAGAAGCAGAATCAAAATTTGATTAAGGTCACAAAAGGAGTAGGTAGAAGGGACAGGATTTATACCCATATTCCAAAATCAGCCTCCTTATGCTGCCCCACATTACCTGAGTAGGATGGTATTTTTAGAGAAAAGAGCTTGAAGGAAGATTCTTGAGATTCATTTACTTCTGTTTCTTTATCTCAAAGATGGAGATTAAAAATTTTTTTTTTCTGACTTGGGAAATGGAATTCTCTTTTCTTTTTTCTTTTTTTTTTTTTTTTGGGGGGGGTGGCAGTCAGGGATAAGTCAGAGTCACACACTAGTGTCTGAGGCTTGATTTGAACTAACTTCAGAGCCAGTGGTCTATCTGCTGTGCTACCTAGCTGCTCCTTTTTAAAAATTTTCTTTCATAGTCTTACTTGGACTTGCAACTTCCCTCTTTTAGAAAAAAAGGGCAGGGGAAATCACATGGAGTGATGATTTGGAGGAAAGAAGCCCACCTAAAATTTTATGAACATAGTAAGAACCAACCCAAATGATATAAAAGCATTTCCTAATCACAAAGAAAGACTTGGTTTGCAAGAATAATCTACTGAATCAAAATGCTATTCCCAAAAAATGACAGAAGACACCTAGCTAACTCCCTAGAACTTGGAAACTCCCATTTCTTGTGGCTACCACCTATAGTCATGCCCCCATTTACCTCTTTCTGGGCAGTGTAGTGTAATGAATGAGTTATTTGGAATCCTGGAGCCTTAATTCAAACCCCAGCCCTGCTTCTTTCTGTATTCCTCAGGGAAATAACTTAACTTGTCTTAGCCACAATTTCTTCATGTCTTTAATGATGGGATGGCCTTAGATAACCTCTGAAGATCCTTCCTTCTAGCTTCTCATGACATGTGGTTGTAGTAAAGACAAGAAACTCATTCTACCAGAAGACTAGCTCTGTTTCCCCTATAGGGGTTCTAGTGGAAGTGTCTTTAACAAATGTTATCAACTCAAGCCCAAATTCCAGTATTCCTATCACTGCTAGCCAGTGGCTAGCAATTGCATTAACCTCAGGTATATTTAGCCAACTAACATCAATTAACATTTATAAAAGGATATTAATTTTGAAGATACTAGAACAGAAATATAAATATTCTCCTCCAACTGGAAAAGAAATACACCCATCCTTCCCTACTCTCTCTACCACCTTAGTCTCTGGAGAGAATGGACTCCTTACTGTAGTTTCTACATAGTGTTTGCCTCACTAATTCACTTTTTGGCATGACTGATGAATGGTTGAATCTGCATCTGTATTACTGCTGGGCTATATGGTCTTCCATATAGTTAGTGGATCACTCAGGCCTTTGGTCCTCATCATCTGACTTTTGTCAAATCCTGACATGGGCAAGGAACTGGAAATTTCAGGGATGCACATAAATTTGGAAATGACTAAACAAGTTGTGGAATATGATTGCGATGGAATACTACTGTGCTATAAGAAATTATGATCTTAAAAAACATGGATAGATTTGCTTAAAATAATGGAGCATCAAAAGAACAAAACCAAGAGAATGTTGTATACAGTAACAGTAATATCGTTTTAAGAACAACTCTGAATGAATAAATCATTTAACTATTTTACATACTGATATTAATTACAAAGGACATATGAAGAAAGATTCTATGTGCACCTAGGGAAAGAACTGATAAATAGAAGCCTGCACAGAATGATTATACACATACACACACGTGTGTGTGTGTGTGTGTGTGTGTGTGTGTGTGTGTGTGTGTGTCTAATGGTAGCCACCTCTAGGGCAAAGATGGGAAGGAAGAAAAAATGAAAAAAAAAAGAAATTCACATAATAACTTTATTACACAAAAGAATAGCATTTAAGGAATAGGAAATTGTTATAATTGATTTGTAGTTTTATGTGCATCATTTATTTTTTAAAGCTTTTTAATTTTCAAAATATAGCATAGATAGTTTTCAACATTCACCCTTGTAAGACCTTGTGTTCTAAATGTTTTCTCCCTCCCTTCTTCCACTGCCTCCCTTAGATGGCAAGTAATCCAATATATGTTAAACATATGCAATTCTTCTATACATATTTCCACATTTATCATGTTATACAAGAAAAATCAAATCAAAAAGGAAAAAAATGAGAAAGAAAACAAAATGCAAGCAAACAACAACAAAAGAATGAAAATATTATGTTGTGACCCATACTTAGTCCCCACAGTCCTCTGGGGGCAGCTGGCTCTTTCCATCATCAATCCAATAAAGCTGGCCTGAATCTCCCCACTGTTGAAAAGAGTCGGGTCCATCAGAATTGATCTTCGTATAATCTTATTGTTGTGCTGTAGACTGTTCTCTTGGTTCTGCTCACTTCACTCAGCTCTCTGAAATCATCCTGTTGATTTTTTCTTATAGAACAATAATATTCCACAACATTCATATCCATAACTTATTCAACCATTCTTCAACTCATGGGAATCCACTCAATTTCCAGTTGTTTGCTATTACAAAAAGGTCTGCTACAAACATTTTTGCATATGTGGATTCTTTTCTCTTTTTGTGATCTCTTTGGGATACAGACCTAGTAGAGACATGGCTCGATGAAAGAGTATGCACAATTTGATAGCCTTTTGGGAGCAGTTCCATATTGCTCTTCAGAATGACTGGATCAGTACTTATGTGCATTTTTTTTAGTATGCTATTGTTATGGAAATAAAATAAATAAAAAAATTTAAAAATCTAACAAGGACTTCAGCTCCTAACCTGTGGTGGTTCACTCTACTGACTTTTGTAAGTTTACAAAATCATAGTGATCTTTAATTTTCTTTACCTGAAACAAGCTTATTCCCTCCTTCTCTCTCCCTCCCATGCAGGAATATACCAGAACCAGCTTGAAATGGTTCTTGGGAGCTGATTGTTAAATGTTCAGTGTGAGCATTTACACCTTAGAAATCAGCAAATAATACAAATCAGGTCGTACTTTATCATTTTGTTGATTGTTTAGATGAGAAAAGTCACAGAGAAAATGTCAATGCAGACTTCATTTAAAAGTGTATGATGTGAACCTTTTTCCCTTAGAGAGAAACAGTTATTAAACATCTACAAGTACACCACTGGTTCCATGGCCCAAAGGAGATTATAATCTAGGACATTCAACTTTGACAGATGGAGATAAAGAATATGCAGCCCGTTGAACAAGCCTAAAACAAATGCATAAAATAAAGTTAACATTATGTACTAATAGAAGAGCAACTCCATATTACCATATTGCTTTCCTTCTAGCCCATGGAGAATGAAATTGGGGTAGAAAACTGGACTGCTTATTAGTCAGGAATGACTTCTTAGAAGATGTATTCTGCAAATTATTTCCTGAAGAAACAGCTATACTGACACGAACACAGAAACACACCAAGTCTCACACACAGATAAATTTGCAAAGAGTTAGGCAAATAGCATATTTCACAAAATAGAAGAAAGACAGTAACAAAGATGAGATGTGAATTATATAACATAGAGAATGTACAAATGAACCACCTGTATTTATGTATGTATGTGTGTGTGTGTTTATATATATATATATATGTATATATATGAGAAATTTCCCTGAGTCCTGATTATAGAATCCAGTTATCATCAACTGAAACTAGTACCCATTCTGGTAAAGTTCCCCCCACCCCCATCTATTTAACATGGATAATTTTATAGTCAGTGTTTGGATTTCCTGTCCCTCTCTTCTGTGTCTTCTAAGCCTTGGTTTATCCCCCTTTCAATTTCAGGCCTTTTAGTTCCTTTTCAGCTGTCTACTTAAAAAAAAAAATCTGGGGCCAGGATTTCTCCCTGGTTACCTTTTCTGGGTTGCCAAAAGGGAGTGGGGGGAGAGGGGCAAGAGAAACAAAAGCCAACCCATTGTAATCTCTCTAGTTTACAATTAATTAAATTCCCCATTATCATTGCTCTCCAAAGCCAGTTGGGAATCTTACCAGATGGAAAAGGTGGTCCCTTGCCCAAGAGAGGTCTGGTTCTGTGTCATTGCTTCTTAATTCTGTGTGGGAATCTTGGGTTCTCTGACAGAACTTCAATCTGAAGGGTATGAAGACAATACTGTTCCTTCTATGGACCCAGAGTGGGGAATTAAGGTTATATTAAAAAGCTCAGCCATCATGACTGTGACTCCAGGACTATGAAAGCCTCAGGCTTAATACTGTATTTCATTTTGATCAGTGAATAGATTCACAGGATTTAGAAAATGGAAGGACCTACTTTAAAGATTTTCTATATTAGAGATTCTTAACCTGGGGATCAGTGTACTTGTTTAAAAAAAAAAAATTGGATAACTGTAGTTCAATATAGTTGGTTTCCTTTGTATTTTATTTTTATTATTTTAATTTCCTTTGTGTTTTATTTTAGGTAGTCAAACACATTGTCCTGAAAAGGAGATTCACTGGGAGAGCCAAAAGGGCTCAATATCCTCCCAAAATGTTATACATTCCTGATCTGGAGTAATAATTATTTCAACCTTTTGTATTCATACTAAAAATATTTATTAAACAATGGGCTATGGACTGTGATAGGTGTTTACACAGATGCAAAAGGGCAGGATCTTTGCCCTTCCAGATTTACTGTAGTAGGGATGATATATGTAAACTAATATGTAGACTACAAATTGTCCTATAAGTACATTAGAGGAGCAAATTAGAAAGAGCCTGTGGGCCAGTCTTAAAGTACTTGAATTCTAGTTCTGCTTTTGACACAGAAGCTGAAGGATTCTAGATAAGCTTAGAGCCCCAGGCAATGTTCTAAAAGTTGTAAGGCAGATGCTAACTAGTCTGCATTGGTAGAAGAAACTTCTCATCTTGAGCTTTCTTCACTGATAAAATCACAGGTCTCATTTAAAAAAAAGGTATGTGGGGAGAGCTCAAGTCACTGTGAGAACAAATCAGTGATGAAAATTATCACCAATTATAAAAATATTGAACTTCTTGAGTACTTTTCTCACGAGAATTGCAATTTCTTCTTATGCTCTTGGGAAAGAATTAGACTAACCAAGAATTTGACTAGATTTTAAATGCTGGTTGGATGTTGGAGGTATTTAAAAAAAAAAAAAGAAGTTTCAAAAGTAATTTCAAGGTTTTCAAGTTCAGGGGTCTGAGAAAATACAAGTGGGGAGTGAAAGAATATGGGAAGGACAAAGTAACCAAGGAAGGATTAGGGGGAAATAACACTTTATCTTTATTTATTTATTTATTTCAGACATGGGCAATCATTTATTTATTTTGGTTTCATTGTGTTTTTTTTTTTATGATCAAAATATATGCATGGATAATTTTTCAACATTAACCCTTGCAAAACCTTGTGTTCCAAATCTCCCTCTTTGCCCCACCCCTCCCCTAGATAGCAAGTAATCTAATATATGTTAAAAGTGGTTAAGAAAATAAATCCAATATATGCATACACAGTTATACAATTATCTTGATGCACAAGAAAAATCAGATCAAAAAAGAAAAAAAAATAAGAAACAAAACAAAATTAAAGCAAAGAACAACAAAAAGAATGAAAATACTATGTTATGATCCATACTCAGTTCCCATAGTTCTCTCTCTGGTTGTAGATGGCTCTTTTCATCATAAGGTCATTGGAACTGGCTTGAATCATCTCCTTTTTTAAAAGAGCCACGTCCATCAGAATTGATCATTGTATAATCTTGCTGTTGCTGTGTACCATGATCTCCTGGTTCTGTTCACTTCACTCAGCATCAGTTTGTGTAAGTCTCTCCAAGCCTCTCCGAAATCATCCAGCTGATCATTTCTTACAAAACAATAATATTCTATAACATCCATATACCATAATTTATTCATCCATTCTCTAACTGATGGGCATCCACTCAGAGAAATAAGAATTTAAACATGGTTGATTTGAGGGATATAGCTCTCTTGAGGTGCAAGCAGAGAGATAGAGACAGAAAGGCAGATAGTCTTAGAGATGCTGTTATTGTGGTTGTTGTTTGTCCTTTGTTCTTGAAGAGGACCAAAGACACCAGGAAGGTGGTATCATGATTTGCAAATGAGGCATTTGCAAAGTCATCAGCCCCACTCTCTCCTCCCGAGATGTCTGGGAATAGTGGCAAGATATAGATAGAACAAGAGACAGACAGAGACAGAGAAAGAAAGACTGGAGAGACCTAGGGACAGAGACAGAGAGAGTAACAGATAAACACAGAGAGACCAACGGAAATAAATATGGGTTGTGTTCATGTATTTCTGACAAACTGAATAAGTGAACTCCCCAAGTGAGTAAAAAAGACTTGCAGGTGGTTATAAGACTATATCTTAACGGGAAGAGGAAAAACTTCCAAGAAGGAGGAGTTGGCAGGGATGCAAAAGAAGGATCAAGTACAGACAAGGTTCCTAAAGTCTAGAAGAACATGGATATTATGGTAAAAATGTCAGTCAAAGGAATGAGAAGAAACCATTGCATTGATCCAGGATCTTCCATTTTTTTTTTTTTTTTTTTTTAATATCAGGATAGTTTTCAATGAAATGGCAAAGGCACTTCAGGAAGTAGGTATCAAAAAGGATGGAGCTGGCAGTTCATTACTGGGCACCCTAAGAGTTGACTATGAAGGGAAAAACATGGGACTGTCACGGAGTGGGGGTTCTGAGGAGTTCTGAAAGTCCTTAAAATGCAGGGGGTAGGGGATGAAGGCAGGAACAGGAGTTCATTAGTGGGAGGAAATGAAAACCATTCATGCTGTATGTGGAAAGTTTTATTTTCTAGAGTGGGAGAGACATGGAGTCTTTTGCATTTGCTGGGCAGGAGGAGAGGATGGATGGGGGAGGAGGAAGGTGGGGTGGAGGGCAATGGGGAAGCTGGCACCTGTTGGATTTGATCTCTCTTTGCTCGCAGTAGAATGTAAGCTTGTCATCAGTGGGGGTGGGAAAGAGATTAAGGGCTTCAGGAAAGAGCTGAACATGTGAGACACTTGGCATCCTTTGTAAACTAAGGAGTCAGGAACAGTCAGTTGCCTGAGAATGGCTTGCTGAATACAGCCCTATATGTAGTTATATCCCTTGTGCTTGCTTTCTTAGCAGGGAAACAACATGGCAGAAAAAGCTTATGCATTAGGGGAAGGAGCAGCTAAGGATCAGCAATACCAGGGGGAACTAAACCATGTAAGATCAAATCAGTTGCTTTAATAAACATCCTCTTCCCTCTGACCCTCCTTCTGTCTCTCCCTCCCTTCCTCCCTCCCTTTTTCCTTTTCTCCCTCCTTCCCTCCCTCCCCTTCTCTTTCTCCTTCTGTCCCAGCTCTGTCTTCCCAGAGCTCACAGTGGGAAAGAAGAACCTGTGGTTTGGAAGCTGGAGGCAGGGAGCCCAGATCTCTGCCCCACCTCCACCTCCTGATATCACCGCAAGAGCTGCCCCAGCCTGTGCGTCTGGCCTTTGACTGAGGCTCAGGTGGGAGGAGGCAAAATCTGGTGATTTAGAATCTCCTCCCAGAAAGGAACGCTTCCAAGGGCCAACTTTCAAACCAAGTTTTCAGGGAAAGGTGGAGCCTAGGAACAGAACAGTAGCCCCCAAAGACTTGAGAATAATGTGGTCTTGGTCTTTAGCACTTATCCTCTCCCAGGTGTTCCTCACCTGTGTTGGAGAGAGTACCTATCACTGAACCTCCCTGCTCAATTGGGCAGCTCAGTGTGTCTAAGCCTTAAAAAAAAAAAAAAAAAAAAGAATCCATGGGACTAGCTTTAAGTTTTGTGAGATTTAGAGTTGTAAGGATCTTAGAAATTATTTAGTCTACATACTTTGACCCTCCATATACTGATAAGAAATTTGAGGAAAGGAAGTAAGAAGGCATTATATTCCTATTTGTGCAGATCACTGAATTAGAAACTACCAATATATTTCATTTGAACCTCACAACAAATCTGGGGGGGCACAAAGAAGCAGTGACTTTCTCAAAGTAACACAGGACCTAAATAAGGGACAAAAAAGAAAGTTTTTTTCCTATGCAAGATCCATTGGGGGGAAATTGAGGACTGCATACAAAAAGCCATATAATTAAGGATTTTCTTCTTAAAAATACAAAATAGGAAATTTACTTTCTTTTAAAATTGTCAATAGAGCATAAAGTCTTACTAAATAAGTATAAAAAATTTAAATTATATGCTAAAAATACTTGATATACTAAACATACTAAAAAAACCCCCCAAAACCCCCAAAACTTTAATTCCACTTTATATCTAGTTAAGGTGAGAGTAGAAATAGGGCTGTGGATAGAAAAAAGAGAGGATGAATGGGAGAGAAAGAAAGGCATAGGGGAATGAAAAAAAAAGGGGCTAATAGGAAAGACACTGAGGAAGGATGGAAAGAGAGATATTCATTAGGCTTGGGGGCATCATTTGGAAATCTTACCTTAGCTGGAGGCTGTGATGTAGAAAGTACTATCACTGAATCTCCCTATCCATTTGGGCAACCCAGCATGGTATCAGACATTTTAAAAAATCAATTATCTTATTGACTATTATTTTATTGACCACTCTTCATAACTTTTCAAATCCTCTAATGCTAAATCTTTTGATTATGTAACCTAGGTGGAAATTATTTTCTAGGCTCTAGCAGCAGCTTCCTGAACAAATACAAGTCCAAGATATGCAGAAAATCAAGTTGAGACTTAAAGGAAATTTAAAGTTTTAAAGCTGGACAGAACTTGAAATCTCCTAGTCTAACTATTTATTTTACAGAACAGAAACCTAAGAACCTTGGAGGTAGAATTCTTACCAAAGGTAGGACTTCCTGAGGTCTTTTGCCTTTTGGCTACTGTTCCAATGAGTTTAAAAATAACTTTTTCTATGATTTTTTTTTCCAAGAGAAAGAAGGTTAGGTAATGAGTAGAAGAAGTTCTTTAGAAGATTTTTTCTATAGAATGATACCATCCAAAATGAAATCTAAGAAGTTAGAAATGGAAATTCCAACCTCAGAGATTAGTAGCCATGCTTTTCGATATTTTGGGTTATCTTTTACCTATGTAGGCACAGGTTCAGGATATCAATCACTTAATGTGCATTTATTAAGTACTTGGTATGGACCAGGCACTCTGTTCATTTTTGGGAATAAAAAGACAAATGTCAAAGTCTCTCATGTTAAGGGAAATCAAAGCATGGAAGTTACCTTGCCAGTGGGCAGTAGTGACTGTCCTTGAAGACTCAGTTTAGGCTTAAAAAAAAAAAAAGGAAAAGTTTCCCAGAATTCATGAGTAGTAACAATGGCTGCAGGGTACTAGTAAAAACATAAACAGTTTTTATTATTTTTGGTAAATTACCTGAGCACTGTTTTGAGCTAACCAGCATTGGAAACAGTCAGATGTCACTACATTTGTCTAAAAGAGAAGACCATCCTGGATTAATTGAAATCCTGAATTGTGAAATACATCTTTGGAAAGACATGAATGTCAAGTATATGTAGTAAGGGAATTTGGCCAAGTGAGTTGCCTCTTAGAGATGGGGGGAATTGAGGTAGCTTAATGAATAGATAAGAAGAGCTTGTAATTAGCATCTCAGTTGTTTGAAGGATGCTAGGAAACAGTTTGTTTTGTAAAGTAGGAAAAAAAAATTTCCAAGAAGCCTGCTTTCCACTTTCATTTGCTTAACTAGTCCTTTCTTGATAGGTAGCCTCAGCCCTTGTCTAAATAAGCAATAAATTCCACATTAGTGTAGTCTGAATGAATGTGATCTTTCTGTGCTTATAAAATGTAAATAAAAAAATTTGGCAAAAAAATTTTTTTTTTTGATCCAAGAATGTGCTGTGCTTTGCCCTCTCTGGCCCACATCTTCATTTGCCTTCTTTACTCTTCCTCTTGCCTTGTTGTTGTTCAGACGTGTCCAACTCTTGACCCCTGGACCATGAACTGTCAATATTGTCCATGGGGTTTTCTTGGCAAAGATGTTAGTATAGTTTGCCATTTCCTTCTCCAGCCCATTTTACAGGTGAGAAACTGAGGCAAACAGAGGTTAAATGACTTATATAAGGTTTCATAGCTAACAAGTGCCAAGTCTCTGAAGTAATATTTGAACTCAGGTCCTTTTGACTCCTGGGCTGATATTCAATCTACTGCCCCCATTTCTTCCTTTTTGTTTCCTCAGGGATTATTCAGTGTCTGGCATTCAGAAAGTAGTAAATGGGTTTTTGACAATTACTTATTTTTCTGTTCCCTCCCCACTCTCTCCTGTTTTCATAAGGTTTTCATTTCTCCAAGTTGCTTTCTTTCTTTTTTTTTTTAAATCAAAAGCTATATTGTCTCCAGGCTCCTCATTATTGTTTCATAAAATTCAATTCAACACACATTTATTGAATACCTATAATGTTATGCCGGGCACTGGAATGCCCACTGAAAATATTGAGAGCTTAGTTTTGGTTCAAAACACATTCCATAGCCAACCAATGGAAGTTTAAACCTGGGCTCATTCCTAGCTATAATAAACACAATTTAGTTGGGATGTGGCCCAATGCTCATTTGTCACCCTAGGTAAGTCATTTAACCCACAAGGGACCGTATGGCATAGTGCAGGGCTTCTGAAACTTTCTCCACTCATGACCCCTTTTCACCTGAGAAATTTTTATGTGACCCTGGACATATAGGTATGTAAAATAGCTATACAAATCATACACTTACTAACAACCAATTGTTATTTTACAACCCTCAAATTCAATTAATTTTTTAAAATAATAGCTTTTAATTCTTAAAATACATGCAAAGGTAGTTTTCAACACTCACCCTTGCAAAGGTCTGTTTAGACTATAAGTCCATAACCCTGCCCAGTACACCCCAGCTTCTTAAACTATGGTTCATGATCCCATATAGAGTCTCAATACGAAATGTGATGTTTAACATATATTAGATTGCTTGTTGTCTGGAAGATCTGGATATTCTACTTATGATATTTTATCTAGCTGTTTGACCCTGGACAAGCAAGTCATTTAATATCTCTGGACATCATCTTCTTCATTTGTAACTGAATGGTTAGCCTTAATGAGTTAAAAAAGTCTCTTATAATTCTATGTCCCTATGATCTGTTTATACCCCAGAATTTCTTTACTGAGATATGCATTATAAACTATGAGGAGTCCTGTTGAATAGGGTTCTATGGATTTCATTCCCATTTTACAGATGAAAAAGCTCAGACTAAGGTGGGTTGTGACTTCTCTATGGTCATATAGCTAGGAAGTTCCTGAGGAAGGATTTCAGTCCAGGTCTTCTTAGTTTAAGGCTAGAAATGCTAGCTTTTCTGGGTTCCAGATGCATCAACCATCAAGTGTTCACTGATCATTTACACTGTTTCAAACTTTGGGCTAAGTGTTAGGAATGAAGTTGTCCCTGTTGCATGTGTACAATGTAACTGTATATAAAATGAGTTGCGATCTGCTTGGTGGAAGAAATTACACAGGGGAGTACCATAGTCTGACAGAAATCACCAATCTTTCCCGCATTCTGGACCCCTCCCTCACAAAAGGCAGAAAAAAGCCATTTGAGCTTCTTGAAGAAGAGGTCAACATTCTCAGTAAAGAAGGAGGTTTTCCAGCTTCATCTTCCAAAGGTTATTCAAAGTGTTAGTAAAGTGAGAAGAGAAAAAAAGAATTTCAAGAAAATTGATGGGAAGTGTTTGGCTCTGAGGCTTTCTGAGGTCCACTCCCAAATTGGGTCTGTGACAGCCCTGACTCTCCTTAGCCCCTTTGATGTGGGCTACCTGGACTCTGGACTAAGCCAGACTTGGCAGAAGGGACCGAGGGAGGCTGTGTGGTCTGGTGGAGGGCCGAGCCGAGGGGCAGAGGGAAGGAGTCCAGATCTGCCTGTGACTCACAGCTCCTGTCTCAGGCCAGACATCCACCTCCTTGAATCTCATTCAGCTGAGATGGAAAATTGGGTAGAAGACCCAAGTCAGGATTTCACTGAGCAAACCAGATGTACTCTACGGGATAAACAAGAAAAGCCGCCCTGTTTCTGCCTCAACTTCAGAATCTGACGTGTACTCATTTTTGTACATCTTTCCGTCTATCTTCCTGTAGCTTGGTGAGTTTGTCTCTGTGTCCCTTTCTCCTTTCTATAACTTTGCCCTCCCGAGTGGGCTTCTGCCTCTCTCCCTGAGCTCACAGTTCTCTCCAGAAGTTCCCTTATAGCACTGACAACTTTTCTCCTTACCTGGACACACACAAGCCTCCCCCTCTCCCCTACCTTCCGCAGAATGTGACATCTTATCCCCAACTTCAAATGAAGACTGGGTTGTCTTTTACTAGAAATTTTGAGTTTTGCTTCCCACCAGGCTTCATATTCTCCTGGTCATAGAACTGTTGGTGGGGCGGGGGATAGAGAAAGGGTGGAAACTTTCTGTCCAGGTAACAACACCGTGGAGTTCTCACTCTGTCTGAACAACAGGGATCTATATCTATGTCTATATCTATCCATATTTATATATAACTATTATTATATAATCTATCATATTATATATTAGAACTCACATATATGCATTTCTCTTTTATGAACAGATGCACATATATGTATAATTCATATATATATATGTGTGTATACATACATGCACACATAGATATTTATTTATAGTCACGTCTGGTACAGAAACAATGAACACAAAATTATTTTCTTTTAAAGGAGATGTTTTATATGATCTTTGATTTCATTTTCTTTGCCAGATCCTACCTTGCCCCCACTGCCCACAACTGGACTAATTACTCAGTTTCATTGTGGCCACATCTCTATTAATGTTCTTTTCATAATCCCCAGATAATCCAGCTCTTTCCCCTCTACTTTACCCTTTCTTTTCTCCTTTAGGTAATTCTTGGGTGATTTGTCCCCTTCGTCCCCATGGGCCTCTATTTGCAAAAGGTAAAGAAATCCTCTTAGCCTGGAGAGGCTGGGGAAATCTGCTTTGTAGCTGAATGTGACCCATCTTTCCTGGGACCTGACCACTAACATCAAACCCTTCCTTTTACTTTGGATGGTGCAGTATATGAATTGTTTCTAAAGGGCCCTTTTTCTGCAGGTCCTTCTCTCCTTAGAATATATGGGACAATAGCAGTGACCCTTTCTTTTTGCTTCTTGAGACACACACAATTATGTGTCTGTATACATGTAAACACATACATGCAAGTACATAATACATATATGTCTATTCAAAGCATTTTTCTCACATTCTGAAAGATATCAATAGGTGGTTGTTCCATTTGACTTTTGGTACATTTTCCATGTCACCTAACTACTCATGACTGGAAAATTATTCTTCATATCTAATCTCAACCAAGCTAGCTTCAAGCAAACTCCCTTCTGTTGTTTTATTCTGGTCTTATTTCTTGTTTCTCCAATTCCTTTCCCCCCTCAGTTTCTCTGACAAAGATGGTTGAGACATTCAACCTGTAGGGATGGCTTTCAATTCTATTTTACTTCTTAAGGAAGATTGACATCTTGAATATTTACTATCTCTTTTCTCCTGAAAGGCCTTAGTGCATACATAGACATTATCCTTATGATCCTCATTAAGATTTCTGGGAAATAAGAACTTGAATCATTGAGAATATTTATTTTTATAGTTGTAGAAGGAAAGGATTAGACAGAGAAGACCCAAGGCTTTGCAGTTTGTCTCAGTAATAATTGGGGATCTTTCTGTCTGAGACAGGTAATATCAGAAACTTCTCCATCCCCCACATCCAGCTTCTGCCAGCTCTTACTCAATAGCTGGAGACCCACTCATAGGGCAAAACTCACCTGAGGGAGTGAGTCAGAGGCACAAGGGAGTCTTGTCAACACGTGCCCAGTGAAGGGAAATTTGAAGAGGGAGGGTTTTCTCCATTAACAGATTCCTAAGACGTAGATGCTCACTGCCTTACCAACTCCTAGTCTTTGGCTAGACTGTGCTTGGAACAGTTTTTAGAGCTGGTTCTGATACCTGCCCTGCCTGGTACTGTTGAAAACTTCTTAAAAGTAATGCAGGATTATGATTCTTTCAGCTCTAGGAGCTCTAAAATACTGTCCACTAAGTTTTTGAGTAGTTGTGATTTACAGAAGTGCAGGGTGGGTCCATGCTGATAAAAATATAGATACTAGAATAATTGATGTACTGAAATAGGTGAAGGGTTGGTCTTGTTCCTTTAAGCAAAACAAAAAAAAAAATTCTGTGTTTTTAGATGACTCCCAAAGACTTTTTTTTAAAAACATTTTCAAAGCTTCCTTGAATGTGCAAAACATGCAGATCTTGTAGCTCTGGTAATGGAACTTAATTAAAACAGTTGGTGCTTCTCCCTCCTGCCCAGATCCTATTCTTGGTCATCATGATGATATCATTTGAGAAACCAGAAAGACAAAGGTTAGACTTTGTGTTTGTGTGTATTGGGGGAGAGAGGGAAAGGGTTCCCTTTGAACTCTTTATCCTTACTTGTTCTTGGGATCTGGTGTTCACTTAATCTCTCATCCTTACCAATTCCTTCAACTCCTTCCTTGATCAAATCTTTTTGACTAGAGATTTCAGAAAGTTGATGTTCTCCCTGGAAGCAGGGGGGATACACCATGGTATAGTGGAAAGAATACTGGAATTGAAGTTAGAGGACCAGGCTTTAATTTCCTGTTTTACTATTTAGTATTGTGTGATGTTGGGCAAATTTCATAATCTCTTTGGGCCTAGTTCCTTTATCTGTAAAGTGAGGGAAATGGACAAAATTGCCTTCAATGTCCTTTTCTACACTAAATCTATGCTTCTGTTATTTCTTGAAATCCCTTATAGTTTAAAATGTTTTTGAGCATTGATTAGTTTCCATTTCTCCTTTTTTTTTTTTAAACTCCTGATTACTGTGGTGAGAGTAGGCAGAAAAGCCAGGAAAATCTTAGCAACCTGGACAACATGGCACCAGATCTCCACTTTTAGAAAACAGGATATTAGAAAGCAAGTGAGTTTCATAATTGATGAAGGGTGTGTGTGTGTGTGTGTGTGTGTGTGTGTGTGTGTGTGTGTGTGAGAGAGAGAGAGAGACAGACAGACAGACAGACAGACAGACAGACACAGACAGACAGAGACATAAGAGAGAGAGAGAGAGAGAAAGAGAGAGAGAGAGAAAGAGAGAGAGAGAGACAGACAGACAGACAGAGACATATGAGAGAGAGAGAGAGAGAGAGAGAGAGAGAGAGAGAGAGAGAGAGAGAGAGAGAGAGAGAGAGAGAGAGAGAGAGAGAGAGAAAGAGAGAGAGAGAGAGAGAGAGAGAGAGAAAGAAACCCTGGTAGGTTTTACCAAAGTCAATCAACAAACATTAAATACCAAGCACTGTTATAAGCATTGGGAATATACACAGAAGTAAAACTTTCTCTGCCCTCAGAAAGTGTACATTCCATTGAAGAAGTTTAGATTTTGAGGGGTATGAACCCCTCAAATAGTAATGGATTGTATGTCTATTATATGAAAACCAACTCAATTAAGTTTGGAGATAGAGACTCATAGTGTTGTTGGGGCAATGCCTTTTTTTTTTTTTGCAACTACAGCAATTTTCTTAGCCCAGAGAGTGCATTTTAGAGGGATTATAATTTACAACAATAGATGATGGACCCACCTTGATGAAAATACAGATCTGAGATGTACTAAAATACATGAAGGTTTATTTGTAATTTTCTCTTTTTGTTTTAAGGAAAATGAACACGTTTTTATATGTTTGGATGATTCAAAAAGATTGTTCCTTTAACATTTCCAAAGCTTTTTTGAAGCCTCCATGAATTATCTTCTTAATTAAATTTCTCTAAGTCACTTGGGGGAATGAGCTAGCCCTAGGATTCTTGGAGCAACACACAATTTTTTCTTTTTTATCATAATTTAGGGCTGTTCTCATCACCCTCATTTTAAAAAAATTTCCCCCTTAATGCCCATGTAAGAAGAAGGACGAAGGCGTAAAGAGTTCAGAAATTTAAGGCATGACTGAGGAAAAATCCAGTCTTAGCTTATGGGACACAGTTGCAAAAGACCTTAAAATCATGTAGTATCACCACCTTATTGCAAGAGGGATACTACAATTCAGTGAGGGGGAATAATGCCTAACATTGTGCTGATCTTAAGGAGTACTGGATTTCACCCATAGCCTCGATTTAAAAAAACACTATCCTTCAGTGCCAAGACAAGAGAGGAATCCAGTACGGACCTTTTTGTGAGCATGATGGTTTGGGGTAATCTGGCAAAAGGAGAATAAGCCAGCAATGGTATGTCCAGGAAAGGAAGACTTAGGTCTCGATATTCCTGACCCCAAGCTGTGCAGAGGGTGTTAACAAATGTGGAAATCTTCCACCATGCTATATCCCCTGTGGGTACATATTGGAGTTGGTGATGGGGAAGTGCTGGGCTCACATTCCAACTCTAAGGGGATATCCCGAATTCTTTGGTTGTAACAGAATTTTTAATTACATAGATCATTCTCTAAGTCAGAGGTCTGGGATTTTTTTTGGTCATATGGAGAATTGGGTAGTCATTGTATTTGCTATGAGTTAACAGGGTTGGAATGGTGTCCGGTGACAATACTCAGGTCTGTATTCTTGGGGTCCGGCAACTTCATTAGTCTCCTTTTACTCAGACTGAGCTGGCAGAATAGGCCCCAGGATGCCAGTAAGCTTTTCCTGATCTTGGGGTCCCCAGTTTGAAGGCAGCCTCTTGGCTCAAGTGGTAGGGCAGGATCCCTGCTTTCTCTCTTCTATCTGGGTGCCAGCTAGGGCCAGCTCTACCTGAATCCTTGTCTGGTCTGGGCAAGACCAATTCCCTTTGCTCTGTCTTGTTTTACCTCTTTGTGACGTTTTCCCCTAGGGCAGCTGGGGAGCTTAGTGCTTCGGTGCGGTGAGGAGTGGTGAGAATTTATCCACTCTACCACCGAGTGAGCACACAGGTCCTTAAGTAGGGACTGAGAGCCTTGTAAAACAAAGCTATAAATGGAGAGGTTAGACTGGATCATTTACAATTCCATCCACCTTTAACTTTCCAAGATTCTTTGAGCCCTTTTCCCCCTGGGTCAGAAAAGGCCCCTAAAGTCATAATATCTTAGAGGCTGACACATCCAAACTCTTCATTTACAGATAGGGAAACTGAGGTACAGAAATAATTGTCACAAGTATCTGAGGTAAGATTTAAATTCAGGTTTTTTCTGACTATAGGTCTAACATCTTCAGTTACTGTAGCTCATTCCATCCCTAAAGACAAACTGATGGGGATTAAGTTGGGGAGGGGGAAGGTTTTTCTGTTCCTCATGAATCTTGAGGGGCGGGAAGGATACCAGTTTTACTGATATTTCTTGAAGAAATTTCTCTTACTCCTTGAAGAATAGAGCACTAATTGATACATAGGAGATAAGGTCTGGAGGTCTAGAGGGTGCAGAATGGATTAGAAGAATCTGCCCCAATAAATGAAAAACATTCAATGAGTACTTTGTATTGAGGATACAAACAGAAAAATGAAACAATTCCTGCTCTCGAGGCTTTTCTATGCTAATCACATTCGGATACATGATTAACATAGCTGGAAACTTCTCAAATATCTATGAAAAAACATTTAGGGACCCCCTCCCTCCCCTCATCATGCAGCCCCACTTCCAACTTAATGACTACTTGTCTCTAGTACTACATCCAACCTAAGTGGTCAGCTAGTTTTGGCTTGGGTCCCTCCAGTGATGGGGAAACAGCTACTAGACAAGCCAATTCACTTCTTTGTCTGATGATTTGGGCTTCTATGAACTTGTTAGGATGCATTTCCTTACACGGAGCCAAAATCTGCCTTCTGGTATCTTCCACCTATGGGATGTAGCATCAGAAGAAGATGGGGGAAAAGAGCTGCAATGAAGAGACTAAGAGAAGGAGACAAGGAAGAATGGAGAAGGATGGAAAGGAGAAGGGAAGGAGAAAACCGCACTGTCATGAAAGGCTGTTTCTACCTTTCCTTTCAACTTCTTTCCTTATAATTAGTCCCAGCAGCTGGAGGGAAATTATTCCTGGTAAGTTGAAACTTGTTGGTCTCTGAGTCCTCAGGATGCAGAGGACTGGTTGAGGGTGGTTAAGGGAGAAAGCACAGTTCTCAGCTTTCTCTCTTTTTTTGTTTTAATTCCCTGCCTGGAAGGGGCTTGTAAATGATTTGAAGCTTTCTAGTTTACTCGCCAAGAAATCTTCTCCCCTGGGGCAGCCTTGATGCAGTGAGAGGCTTGGCCCAAACATGGCACCTGTCCATGGACTGTCCTGGGGCCAGATTTTGAGCTCTAGGCATGGGGGTTGGTGAACGGGGTGTGGGGGTGGGAAAGGTGCTGAGGGTAGAAGCGGGTGGGCCAGAGCCTTGCAAAGGCAAGCTCTATCTGGCTGCTTCTACCTGGGCCTATCTCCCAGTCCCTCTGGCTGGAAAGCAGCCTGGCATCCAGAGAACGCCACACCTGGCACTTTGCTCTTGCTGGTCAATACTGGCTGGCAGTTGACACCTCCCTTTTCAGTTTCCAGAGGAGGAGGAAGGGAAGCATCATAAGGCTACACTTTTTCAGCGATGAAGCTTTGAGGGAGAGAGGTCTAGGAGCGAAAATATTATCTCAGCTCTGCTCTTAACCACCTCTATGGTCTTGGGAAACTAATTTCATCTTGATTTGCCTTGACTTTCTTACTTGTAACATGAGCGCTTGGGACTGAATGAGGGTTGAACAAACAGCTTAGTCTAGTTGAAAGACAACCTGAATTCAAATTAAGACTCTCCTGTGAGGATCTCCTTCCTTCCTCCTCTTCCATAATTTTTTCAGTCTTGTCTGACTATTTGTGACCTCCTTTGGGGTTTTCTTGGCAGAATCATTTCTTTTTCTAGTTCATTTTACAAATGAGGAAACTGAGGCAAGCAGAATTAATTGACTCACCCAGGGTCACACAGGTAGTATTTGAGGCCAGATTTAGACTCTTCTTGACTCCAGGCCTGGCACTCTACCCTGTGGCACATAGCTACTGAGTTCAAATGCAGCCTCAGACATTTACTTGTTGTGCAACCCTGAGCAGCAAATCATTTACCCTCTGTCTTTTTCAATGTCCTCATCTGTAAAATGTGTTGAATAACAGCACCTATCTTCCAAAGCTTTATTGTATCAAATGAGATGATATTTGTAAAGTGCTTTGCAATCCTTAAAATACTACATAAATGCTAATAGCAATTATTATTCTCTTCTAGCTTATTTATATTACCTTAGGCTCACATATTATTTTAATTGAAACTCAAAATAAGCCTTTGATGAAGGAATGAGGAAGATAGGTGGCTCAGTGGGAGAGCGCCAGAAGGACCTGGAGAAAAGAAGCCCTGAGTTCAAATTAGACACTTACTAGCTGTTGATCCTTGGCAAGCCACTTAACACTATTTGCCTCAGTCTGCTGGAGAAGGAAATGACTATTTTATCTCCAGTTTTAAAAAGAGGAAACTGAAGATGTAAGAGATTAAATCAATTGCTTGAGGCTGTATAGCTAATAATACCTTAAAATAAGACTCATGCCCAAGGGTCTCTTAAGTGCAATTTAATGTTACATCGCTATACTCCAGATCTCATCTTGTTTGCTCTCTTCCCTTCTAAGAATGCTCTTTTTATTTCCTTAAGGTCTTTCCCCCCCCCAGAAGCAGAACAGGCTATCCATGTTCATATTATTACAGCACAGAGCAAGAGTGATTCTCTTTGGCTTTGCTGTTTGGATGCATGCTGGCATTCTGTTCTGTCTTTGATATTTAAAACAAACAAACAAAAAACACCTGAATGATACAGGCTAGATACAACCAATCAAAATACTTCTTTCTAGAGTATCTTCCCTAAAAAATGTTTGGTTCTTTCACTAATTGTGAACAGCAAGGAGAGATGTGTTCTTTAAGTTGCTTAGTCTGGAGCTGTCATTGATCGTTTTAGTGGAGAGGAGCTGGCTTGACTTAGTTTACATCATTAGTCATTGTGTATATTGGGTTTTGGCTCTTCTTTCTTCACTCTGCATGGCTTCATGCAAGACCTCCCATGGGTCTCTGTGCATTCTTCATATTCACCATTCCTTATGGCTCAGGAATGTTCCATTACATTTACAGAGCACAACTTGTTCAGCCATTCCCCAATTGCGTACATGTTCCACTACCAGATTTTTGTTATCAACACATTTGTATTTTGACAGGGGCCTTCTGGAGACATAATATTTTAATCCAACGGGAGGGCTGCTAAAAGGTGGGATTCATAGGCACTTTGGCAGAAAGATAATCCAAGACTCTGTAAATTACAATGAGTGGGTAGCTGCTTGCCCTCCATCAATAAATGGGATTAACTTGGTTTTTAGTGGGCTGTGCAGGAGAATACAGCTATTTCAAGAATAAAATAGATGAGTTTGTACTTCTCTTTCCCCATCCATTCTTTTTTGGGGGGTCTTTTCTCCTGCCTCCTTTCTAGGAGTGGATGACCAAGCAGGGAAATTTCAAGTAACTACAGCAGAGATTCTGCTACCCAGAAATTCTTCACTGTCAACCAAATAAAATCCAAGTTCCCTGGCATTCAAGGCCTTCTACAGTTGCTTCCAGCATACTGTTCAATCTTGTCTTCCATCATTCTTCCTTTAAGCATTTATTAAACACTTATTGTGTGCCAAGTTCTATTGTTAGATGTTAGAAATACAAATGAATTATTTTGAGGACCTTATATTCTACCAAAATATTGATACTCTGTGTGTGTGTGTGTGTGTGTGTGTGTGTGTGTATGTATGTGTTGTTTAGCAAGGAGTACCACATTTAGACTCAGAGAAGTCTTGCGTTTGAATTACCATGATGCAATTTCTCTGAACTCTGAGTTCTAATGATCTCATCTGTAAAATGGAAAATCTAGATCTACATCTCTCTGGGATCCCTTTCAAGCTCTCAATCTTATAATTCAAGCAGTAGCCCTTTTCAGGGTCCATCTAAGATATCACCCCCTCCATGAGCCCTTCCTAGATTTCTTCATCTAGAAGTGTATGTCCTCTCAGGAAATTCTCAAACCAGTTTATTTGTATCATTCCACTTTATGTCTAGATGTCTTCATAGATTAGAAGCTTCTTGAGAACAGGGCTACATCTTATTCATCCTTGAATCTTTCCAAGGGTCTTTCATGATGCCTTTTACTGTCATTGCTCAATAAATATTTGTAGCATGCAGCTATAACCAAGGAGTTTGGACAATGCACATCATGGCTCATTATACCTACAGATAATTAGGAATCCTGATTTTTCTCCCTTTTTACTGAAAGATTCAGCTCTTTGAAAAAGCAAAGTATTGAAAGGCAGTTTTTCAGAAGCATTATATTTCCTCTTCACCACTCCCTGACTCCTCCGACAAGCTTTTCTTTCCTTCCCCCGACCCCCACCCCCCAAATTTGGCCATCATCGTGCTATTTCTGCATAGTTTGATCAGAGTCCTCCAGTATTTGGTGGAGTGGTGGAGACAGTCGGCTTTGGCAGGTGCAGGGCTCTGATGGGGGTGGGAGATTGAGCAATCTTCCCCCTTCCTTCCCTTCTCCACCCTGCCACCTCATCATAAGCCCCACTTGGAGGGATTTGAGTGGAGCTCGTCAGCCCACAGCCAGTCAGACACACCCTGGGGAAGATTTATGCTCTCTGGCATGCCCTTCCCCTCTTGAGGGAGGTATAGCCGCCCCAGCCTCTTCCAGGTCAGCCAGAGGTAGCCAGGATTTAAACCCAAGGCCTCTGGGCAGGTTCAGCTTTGTGTTCCTCCTTTGTGGGGCAGAAGGTCCCAGCTAGGACCTGACAGATGAGCGACAACTTCCCCTCCCAGTAGTCAAGGCCTTCAGTAATTGGAGAGGAGAACTCAAGAATTCTAAAGTCGTTTATTTTATTTTTAAAGAACAGGAACACCCCTTTTATGTCATTTCTCCACTCAAACAACAAGAGTGCTCTTTGGGAACAACTAAGTGGGGCTGTGGATTGAGTTCTGGACTTGCAGTCAGACCCCGGGCAAGCCACATCCTCTGTTTCCCTCAGTTTCCTCAAATGCAAAATGGAGATAACAGCGCCTAATTTGCAGGGTTAGGAGGATTAAATAAGACAATATTTGTGCCTGGCACACTATGTAAATGTTTATAATACTTATTCCCTTTCCTCCCTCAAAAGGAGGTTTCCTTAGACTGGTTTCCAACGTCCCCGATCTGCCTTTCCAGACAGATTATGGTACTACTAAAGCTTTATAATGAGCTTGACATGAGTGTTCAAGATGTAGTCTGTTTGTTAGTTTTGATTTTGGTGACTCTACCCATGACCTTCCTCTGGAAGCCTCAAACTTCTAATCTGTAAAATGGACATCTAAAACATTCCTCACCTCACAGGTTGTTAGGAATAAAATTATAGAGCCCTGCAGAATTGTGATTTTTGGTGTATACTTTGTCACAGTCAGGGTGGTTAACTTACTGCTCTGTCATCAAGTCTTGTACTTTTTAACCCACTTCTTGCCTGGAGTACTTATCCCCTTTCCTTTCATCCAAATCCTATGTATCTTTTAGGTGGCCACCAAAGGCAGATGAGCAGCCCTTTACTCAGTTCCCTTTTATAGGTGATCTTCCCCCAGTAGAACACAAGTGCTCTGAGGGCAGAGCCTGTCTTTCTACTTGTAATTGTATTTCCAGCCTGGCACATTTTGTTGTCATTCTTGAGTTGTATCTGACTCTTTATGACCCCACTGGGGTTTTCTTGGCAGAGATAGTGGAGTGGTTTGCCATTTCCTTATCCTTTCACTGGAAATGCTGTGATTCTGTGGCAATGTAGTCATTTATTTATTTTTTTATTTTAACAGTTTTTATTTACCAGATATATGCATGGGTAATTTTACAGCACTGACAATCTGACAATTGCCAAACCCTTTGTTCTAATTTTTCCCCTCCTTCCCCCCCCCCCAAGATGGCAGGTTGACCAATACATGTTAAATATGTTAAAGTATAAATTAAATACAATATATGTATACATGTCCAAACAGTTGTCTGTAGTCAATTATTTTTGCCTTGCTTATTCCTTATTCCAGCTAGATAGTGCCTTAGTTTTCTTTTCATAGATAGATGTCATATATTCCTAATTAGTTTATGGGCTCCAGAGGTTCAGAGACTGTTTCTTATGCTCTTTTCTTTCTTATAATGCTTTGTATGGTTTCTTTCAGACAACAGATGGTCAACACATATCTGGTGGTTGATTTTAAAGGACTATTCATTTAGCTGTTAAAAAATGTGATGGCCACAGGCTCTATCTTGTTAGGAAGGCTATTCAGTGGTTAGAGCTCCAGATCAGGAAGACCTCAGATACTTACTAGTTGTATGATCTCAGGCAAGTCACTTGGTCTCCATTTATCTCAATTTGTTTGTCTGTAAACTGGGGATAATAATAGCTTCTGCCTCTCAGGGTCATTGTTTGGATTAAATGATGTAATGATTGTAAAAGGCTTAGCACAATGTCTAGCTCATAATAGGCCCTATATCAGTATTAGTTATTAATATTATTATTATTGTTAGGATGGCACAAATAGGAATATTTTGGTAGAAAGGGCTGTTAGACATTTAGGCATACATAGTTGTAAGAATATTCTTTCTTGAGGAATCTCATCTATCTGCACAGAAAAGAGTATTATTTATTCCTAGAAGCAGACAGAATGCAGATTCTGGATCTGATAGATGCTTGCCTTTATCATCAAAATAACCAAAGTAATAGGTAGCAGTGGATAGTTGTTTTTCAGTTTAATATACATTTATTAAATTCTACAAAATCTGTGTGGTAAGCATATAGTATTATAAACAATGCTTTAATATTATCAACAATAATATGTAATGGGGTCATTTCCATGGGAATGGCCTACATTTCCTTTTTGTGGATCAATACATTTAAAATTTTTTTAATACACATGACTTTATGAATCATGGTGGGTGAGAAAAATCAGAGCATAAGGGGAAAACCCTGAGAGAGATAAAAAACAGAAAAAAGAAGTGAACACAGCATGTGTAGATTTACATTCGGTCTCCTTAGTTCTTTTCTGGATGCAGAAGACTTTTCCTATCCAAAATCTATTGGGATTGCTTTGGATCACTGAACCACTGAGAAAAGCCAAGTCTTTCCTAGTTGATCATTGCAGATTCTTGCTGTTATTGTGCACAATGTATTCCTGGTTCTGCTTGTTTTTCTCAGCATCAGTTCATGTAAATCTTTCCAAGCCTTTCTAAAATCAACTTGTTCATCATTTTTTATGGAACAATAATAATTCATTACCTTCATGTACCACAACTTGTTCGGTTATTCCCCAATTCTTTGCTACTACAAAAAGAGCTGCTGCAAACATTTTTGCACATGTGGGTCCTTTTCCCTTCTGTAAGATTTCCTTGGGATACAAACCTGGTAATGGCACTGCTGGGTCAAAGGGTATGCACAGTTTTATAGCCTTTTGGGTATTATTCCAAATTGTTCTCTAGAATAGTTGGATCACTTCACAATCGAGTGATTAGTTTTGATAATTTTTAAAATTGATATTGCTTATTTGTACTCTAACCTTGGAATCATTGGATTGCTAGAAAGGCATTGAGCATCCAAGTGCTGAGAATCAAAAATCAGATCATCAACTCTTTAGGTTGATGGGATCCTCCAGCAAGCATCTCATTGCACCTTTTTCTTCAGGCATGACTGAACCTCAGCGACCCCTAGGTGAATGTGATTCTTTCTTGGCTCTTCAAGACCACCAGAGAAGTAGATTAGACAGCTTCCCTCTGGCACTGTTCTAGTCCCTCACTGCTCTCACAGTCAGGAATTCCTTATGATGTTTCACTTCATTTCCTTCTGTTACAATGCAAATGGCTTTGCTTTTATTCTGGGTTCCCTAGAGACAGAAAATCATAGGGGCATGCCCTGTTATGTAATCATCCTTCACATGTTCCCAGATTTGACTTTCTCCACCCTTTCCTTTTCAGATTTTGTTTGAGGTAGATGGTGAGATGAGAGCAGGCAATCATCTTTGGGGGAACAGAGCAGCATGAATGCATTGAGGGATCCCTTGTTAATTTGGTATTTAGTGATAAGGACCCTGGAGTGCATTATATCAATCATTCTTTATCTGATTCACTTTCTTGTTAGAGGCCAGATATCTTTGGTATGGGCCTTTTCACCGTCTCTATTGAATAAGGACTGGAGAAAGGTGGTGAGAACTGGATCAGGCTATCTCTATAAAGCTTTCCTCACCAGGCTACTAGGTAGAGTTTCTAAGCCATTTCTAAGCCTTTTATTTTCTCTTCTAACTAAAAGGATGCATTCTCTTCCTTGTCATAATTGCTCACATTACTGTACAGGTAATATAAAAATCATTTTTCTTCTTTTACAGGTGAGAAAATAGCATCAAGGAACTTAGGTATCTGCTGCATGGTCAAATGGCTAGTAACTGATTTAAAATTGGATCCCTTGCCTCTCAGATAGCTATTCTTTCTAATTCAATTCAATTCAGTTCAATTAAGTGACTACTTAAGTTATTATAAGGAGGTGGCTAGGTTGTACGTGAATGGAGCACATTGACTAGAGTTAGGAAGACTCATCTTCCTGAGTTCAAATATGGCATCAGACATTTGCTTGCCATGTGACTCTGGGTAAGATATTTCCCTCTGTTTGCCTCAGTTTCCTCATCTGTAAAATGAGCTGGAGAGAGAAATGGCAAACCACTCCAGTACCTTGGCCCAAATGGGCTCATGAAATCGGACAGGACTGAAATGACCGAACGCCACTACCAAGGATAAGGCACTGGGTATACACAATTTTAAAAGAAAAAAAGTAGGCAGTTCCAGTTCTCAAGGGCTTTAAATTCTACTGAGGATACACTATGTAGACAAGTACAAAACATAGTATATACATAATCATTTCACATCTTGGTGGGAGAGCCCTATTAATTGTTGCTGCTGTTTATCCTTCATTTTTTAAATAGCATATTTAAAATATATTTGATTTAGATTTAGGAAAAAAACCAAACAAATAAAACAACAACTTGGGTTAAAGCCCATCTCAAGTGGCTATTAGCTACATGATTCTATCCAAGTCATTTAATGTCTCCGAGCTTCAGTTTCTCTGACTGTAAAATGGATATAAATATATTACCTAACTCACAAACTTGGTGTACAGATCAAATATATGTAAATAATTTTACAAGTCTAGGTATAAACATAGGCTGCAGGGACACTCCAGAGAATGTCATAGAAATGGAAGGTTAGATTTGGAAAATAGTGGGAAATGAAACTTGACCAGTAGGGTATATTCAGCTTTTAAATGACTTTGAACATCCTACTAAGATTTGGTCTTGTTGCATATCCTTCATTCTTGAAGAGGTTTGATATCTCTTGAATTTCTCATGAATGAGATTACAATGAGGCAGGGGACAGGAAAAGCGGGAGATAATGGGGCTAGCTTTCAAAGGACCTAAAGGTTTCAAAGGGAATAGGTGAGGATAGAGAGTGGACCATGCATGGGAGACACCCTGTACAGAAAGATAGGGGTGGGAGATGGGATGTCATAGACAGCAGCAAATAGCTCAATTTGGTTAGATTAGAGTGTGTAAAGGAAAATAATGTGAAATCAGTCTGGAAAACATACCACATCAAATGCCAGAGTAACCTGAGGTGGAAGAGGCAAAGGAGCAGATGCATTCTGGGAATTCAATTATGAAATAGAAATCTTAGGTGATGTGTTCAAAAGAAAGGGAATACTAAGGAATAAAGATGGAAAGGTCATTATCCTTCTCACCACAAAATATTTATTATTAATTCAGTATTTGTTTATGCCTGATATAAGATTGTTCCTCGTATTTATTCTTAGTTTAGAGCATAGAAGAGTCAGCAAGTCACTTAACCGCTTTGTGCTGGATCTCTAAGGCACTAAGTACAGATAAGTTGTCCATCTGGATAAAAGGAAGGCATTTCCACATATGGTGTTCCTCATACTGAAGAACTCACAGATCTGGACCCATCCCTTACTCCTTCCCAGCAAATGGTGTCTCCTTTCCCTTCAGAGCCTTGTGGTCTAAGAACTCTGATTTCCAGAGCCATGCAGGACAGAAAGGATTCCTTATGATTGCAAGTTGAAAAGCTGCTACTTAATTTCTTGGAGAACTTGAACAAATTATTTATCTGGCTAGACCTCAGTTTCCTTATCTGTAATATAAGGAGTAATAAATCAAATGTTCTTTAAGCCTTAAATTCTGTACCTCTGTGATCTGGAAGGATATAGTGGGAGGTAGAGGACAGGATGGGAAAGAAGATGCTAACCTCAATATCAAAGGGTGAATGAAGCCTATGGTTGGTCACTGGTGGATTCCAACCCAATACACTCCTCTTTTTTGCTTATTTTTGTTCTTACCCCCTTTTTATCCTTCAGCTCCCTTTTCCCTTTTCTTTTTGTCTGTTAGTAGCTGGCAAGGACACTGCTTAGACCTGCTGGGGGCAATCTGGATCACATAATTTAGAACTGAAAGGTAACATGTATTATCTAAAATATTTATTATGTTAATATTGTATTATTATTATATTATATTAATAATGTATTATTATATTATATATTATTATATTATGTTATATTTATTATATTACTTTTCTTTTTACAAGTGAAGAAAATGAAGCTGAGAAAAAAGAAAAATAGTTGTCCCAGTGTCTCGCAGGGAGTAAAGAGCAGACCTGGAAGGTATGCAAATTCATCTTTTCTAACCCCAAAGCCATTGGTATGTGTTCATTATTACATTGTTATTCTGCCCCTTAAGGAAATTATTGACCATAGAGTTCCAAACTCCCCAAAATCATTGAATCAATTAATTTCTTCAAAATTGTTTCAATTTTTATTGAAATGCTTTATTTTTATATTACCCTAATTTTTGAGTACATCCTTCTTTTCTTCTCTACTCAGCAAACCATTTGTAACAATAAATAAAAAAGAGCAGAAAAATAAATTTGACAAAATTAATCAACACATCAGCTTTCTCTGACTGAGAATACTTGCAATATTCTACACTCTACTTCAAATCAATTCATTTTAAAAAAGTGATTAGTTCTGTGGAAAAATCAAGAAAACTGTTGACTGAACTGTCTGTAACAATACCCACCCATACAAACTTTTGGGGTTATTTGAATTGACACAGTGAATAAGCAGAGGATAATTATAGATAATATGCAGGTCATAAAAAGGTGAGATTAAATATTTACATTAGGGACAGGTCAAAGAGTAAATAGAGTGTGATGGTAGCCTGGACGAAAGGGTCACAGGTCAGGGATGGGGAATTTCCTGTTTAGATAGAATTGGATCTGGTCAGTTCATTTGACTTTTGAAAAAAAGAATCTGAAATAACCCAACAAACTAACCAACTGAAACTCCCATATTTCCTCCATCTTCCCCTTCTAAGTATTCTCTTTTCCTAGGGATGGATAACAGAAGGAATTTCAAGAGAGGACTTCTGACCCGATAATGATACCTAGCAGGGTTTGGATTTATAGACAGTGAATCTGCTTCAGATTGCATCACAACAATTTCCTTTCTGACCAACAATTTTGCCTTTCTGACCTAGAGGACAGGTATAGTTTTGTGAATTTCTTCCTGTCCAACCCAGCTCAGTTTAGAAGTTGCCTAATATCTCTTGGTTGGCTGATTTTCCAAGTTATTCATTTAAGTGTTGAAAATGCAGGACAGGTGTCCAAAGGAGGATAGTGGCAAGCTAAAAATAAAAGTAAATGGATTTGGATGGCATCAGTTTCCTTTTCTGTAAAACGAGGGGGTTGGACCAGATTATCTCCAAGGTCTCTTCCAGCTCTAAATCTGTGATGTGATATTTATACTGCACCTCTCTCATAAAGAGCTCAAGTTGCAACCCCATCTCCTTTGCTTCTTTTTACCTACTCCCTGTTGTTTCCCCTCATGTTCTCTCCCAGTACCATTTGGAAAGAAATAAAGTATAATGGTCATGGCCTCCAATTACTGATTGAAATTAGAAGTATATTTTAGATCATTTAGGTTATTTTAATTTTTCCTTGATCATCTTAGGAAGTAAACCTAGTAGTGGTATTGCTAAACCAAAGGGTATATGCAATTTTATAACTCTTTGGGAATAATTTTTCTCTAAAATGGTTGGTTCAGTTCACATTTCACCAAGAATGTATTAGCATCTCAGTTTTTCCATATCTCCTTCAACATTTCTCATTTTCCATTCTATCATTTTAGACAATCAATAGGTGTGACATATCTCAGTTGTTTTAATTTACACTTCTTTAATCAATAACAATTTAGAACATTTTTATATGACTATCTACAGTTTTTATTTCTTCATTGAAAACTACCTTTCATATTTTTGATCATTTATCAAACTGAGAATGTCTCATATTCTTATAAATTCGACAAAGTTCTCTCTATATTTGGGATTTATATAAGACTTTTATCTGAGAAATTATTTTTAAAATCCATTTTCCTTCTCCTCAATTTTCTTTCCATTTTGGCTACATTAATTTTATTTGTACAAAACTTTTTAAAATTTAAAGTAATCAAAATTATCCATATTACAACTCATAATGCCCTTTATTATTTATTCATAAAACCTTCTAACCATGAGTCTGATAGGTAATATATTTCATGGTCTTCCTATTTTCTTATGTTTATCTCCCTTTATATCCAGGTCATATATCCATTTTGACTTTATCCTGATTTATACCAAATTACTTTCCAATTTTCCCAACTTTTTAAAAACCAAATAGTAAATCCTTATCCCCAAAGATTAAATCTTTATAATTCTTAAACACAGGGTTATTATAATCATTTTATTGTATGTTTTCTCTGTTCCACTGATCTACCTTTTTATATTTTAGTTAGTACCAAATAGTTCTGATAATTACTGTTTTAAGTTTAAGATCTGATATTGCTAATCTCCTTTTATGTTTTTTCCATTAATTTCTTTCCTTTTGCTCTTCCAAATGAATTTTGCTATTTTTTCCAGCTCAATAAAATAAATTCTTAGTAATTTAATTGGGATGGCATTGAATAAGTAGATTAATTTAGGTAAATTTGTCATAATTAAATTGGCTCTTCCAACCCATGAATAATTGATATTTCTCCAATTATTTAAATCTGAACTTGTACAAAAAGTGGCTTATAATTATGTTCATGTAGTTCCTGAATTTTTCCTGGCAGGTATACTCTCAGGTAGTTTATACTATCTAGAGTTATTTTAAATGCTGTATCTCTTACTATTTCTTCTTGCAACATTTTGTTGGTGACATCTAGAAATGCTGATTATGTATGTGGGTTTATTTTATATACTTCTGGTTAGTTAAAATTATTGTTTCAAATAACTTTTTAGTTGAATCTCTAAGATATTTTAAGTATATCATCATATTGTCTGCAAAAAGAAAGAGTTTTATTGCTTTATTGCCTATTCTGATTCCTTGAATTTATTTTTCTTCTCTTATGTTATTGAATAATACTGGTAATAATGGGAATCCTTGTTTCACTCCTATTCTTATTGGGAAAACTTTTATCTTATCTTCATTACAAATAATGCTTGCTGATGGTTTTAGGTTGATGCTTCTCATTATTTTAAGGAAAAAATACCTATGCTTTCAAATGTTTTGTTTTTTTTTTTTAATAGAAATGAATGTTGTGTTTTAACAAAAGCTTTTTCTGCATCTGTTGACATAATCATATGATTTTTGTTATTTTTGTCATTGATATAATCAATTTCACTAATAGTTTTCCTTACATTAAAGCATTTCTACATTCATTAAGCCCACTTGGTCAAAATATATAATATTTGTGACATATTATTGTAGTTTCCTAGCTAGTATTTTAAGATTTTTGAATCCATGTTCATTAATGAAATTGGTCTATAATTCTGTCCCACCCCTCATCTTTTCTCTTCTTGGCTTAAGTATCAATATCATATTTGTTTCATAAAAAGAATTTGATAGGATTTCTTCTTTGCCCATAATTTTAGATAATTTAGTTAATATTGGAATTAGTTGATCTTAAAATGTTTGATAGAATTCACTTGTAAATCCATTTGATCATGATGCTTTTTTCTTTTTAGGAAGTTCATCATGTTCTGTTCACTTTCTTTTTCTAAAATTGGGTTTATTTAGATATTTTATTTCTTCTGTTATTCTAGGAAGTTTATATTGTTATAAGTATTCTACTTCATTTAAATTGTTAAATTCAATAATATATAATTGGGTAAACTAATTACTAATAATTGTTGTGATTTCATCTTCATTAGTGGTATAGTTATCCTTTTCATTTTTGATACTAGTTATTTGGTTTTCTTCTCTCTTTTAAAAAAAATCATATTAACCAATGTTTATCTTTTCCCCATAAGACCAATTTCTAGTTTTATTTATTAGTTCAATGGCTTTCTTACATTCAATTTAATTAATCTCACCTTTCATTTTTAGGATTTCCAATTTGGTCTTTAATTGGGGATTTTAAATTTGCTCTTTTACTAGTTTTTTTCAATTGCATACACAATTCATGATCTGTTCTTTCTGTATTTTATTGATATAATAATATTTAGAGATATAAATTTCCTCCATTATTGCTTTGCTGCATCCCATAGGTTTCGATATGTTATCTTATTATCATTCTCATGAACAAAATTGTTTACTATTTCTATGACTTGTCTCTTAACTTATTCATTCTTTTTAAAAATAAGTCCTCCACTATTTCCTCCTGTAATTCATTAAGCGTTTCCTTTAAAAATTTGTATGCTAAAATATTTGGTGCATATAGGTTTAATAATGATATCATTTTCTATAGTACCTTTTATCATAATGTAGTTTTATCTCTTTTAATTGAATCTATTTTAAATTCAACTTTGTCTGAGATCTGATTGCTAGCCTTGTTTTTAAAAAATCAGTTGAAGCCTAACAAATTTTACTCCAGCCCTTCATTTTTTACTCTGTATGAACTTCTCATTTTAAAATGCTTCTTGTAAACAGCATATTGTTGGATTCTATTTTAAAATTCATATGGCATTTGTTTCCATTTTATGGGTGAGTACATTTCATTCACATTCAAACTCACAATTACTAATTAAACTTTGCTTCCATTATTTTTACTCTTTATACTTCTCTCTCTCTCTCTCTCTCTCTCTCTCTCTCTCTCTCTCTCTCTCTCTCTCTCTCTCTCTCTCTGTCTGTCTCTGTCTCTTTGTCTCTCTCTCTCTCTCTCTTTGTCTCTCTCTCTCTCTCTCTCTCTCTCTCTCTCTCTCTCTCTCTCTCTCTCTCTCTCTCTCTCTCTCTCATTTACTTCTAACCACTGCCTCCCTAATCTGCACTCCTTCCTTATGTTCTTTCACCTCCTATTTCTTAATCCACCCACCCTTTTAAGAGTCTATTCCTCATCCTCTCCCCTGACCCTCCTAATTCTTGATCTACACACCCTTTTGAGTCCCTCCCTTACACTATCCTTTTGCCCTCCTTTTTCTATGTAAGTTAAGGATTTTATATACACACACATATACATACATATGAACACACTAACATATATACATGTGCACACATCTGTGTTTATGTATGTGTTAGTGTTACTCCCTTCTTGACTGAGTTCTGATGAGAATGAGATTCTATCATTATCACCCCTCCACCCTCTCCTTCATCCACTAAAACAGCTCTTTCAGTCATATCTAAATTGTTGGACTGACCTAAGTGTTAGCAAGCCTTTATAACAACCCTTTAGATTTAAATACCATAAATGATATTTTTCCCCTATTCCTACTCTAAGACTTGTCTTATTCAGACAAATTTCTTAAACTGATCTTTACAGGACTCAATATTTTGCAGCTAAATGGCATAATGAATAAAACCGTGGGAATCAAAAAGACCTGTGTTTAAATCCTGTCTCAGGTACTTATTAATTGTCTGACTTGGACCATCAGCCTCAGTTTCCTAATTTGTTCAATGAGGAATTCTCTCTCATCTATCCCACGCAGTGTTGTGTGGGTCAAGCGAGATACTATCTATAAAACACTTTGCAAAATTTAATGTACCATAGAAATTCTAGCTACTATTATTGTCATTATTACCATTACTATTGCTATTGCTGTTATTGTTATTATATTATTACAATGCATTCCTTCTTGTGAATATCCCTCCAGGAATGAACCCAGAACTCTAAATAGTGCTTTGCAGCTTTGCTTCCTTATCTGTAAAATGAGAAAGATTATAAAGTTCCTTCCATATTCTATGATATATATATATATATATTTACATGTATATATACTCCAATGGATTTGTGATTTCATTGATTCAAGTACCTTCTGTATTACAAAAGACCATGACCTCTCTGTATCTCAGAAGAAGGTCTTTCATGAGTATCTGTGGATGAGAAATTCCTCACCCTGTAGATAACCTGGTAATGAACCTCTCTGAACTAGACCTGGCTGTTCCACCAATAGCAGACATACAGTCTGAGCCCATACTTGAAGCCTCTTCAGCTTAGTAGTACCTGCCAAAACTTGTACTTCCTGTCATTTGAGAATTCAGAATCACTTCCATAGCAAGATGAGGGCTTAGTAATTTTTAAATGCTTTTCTCTATGTAGTTTATAATGGCTGGAGAGCTAGTGGAAAGTTCTCAGAATGTTGAGTGTATTCTCTTACATCATAAGCTTAGAAGTGGAAGAGACTTAGAGAATCCCCTGTTTTACAGATCAGGAAACTGAGGTCCAAAGAACTTAATGTTTTCATCCAAGGCAATATAAGTAGTAAGTGGCAGAACTGGGTTCCAGATCCAGATCTTTGGATGCCATAGCCTGTGCTTTGCCCCATTGTATCCCTTTAGAAGATTTATAAAGTTAAGAGTTATACAAGATCAGAAGGCACCGATGGGTTATGATTTGCATTGTTGAAGAATATGAACTTCAGAGAGTCATTGATATGTTCTATTTTTTTCTGTATGTGTGCAAAAAGCTAAATTAAAATGCACAATGCTGTAACTAAATGCCTCGTACAGCTTAGCATGGTAACTTCCCAGGTGGTCAGACATGCTCCAGCAGGACAGGCTGCCTGAAGCATCTCATTGTATATAGATGTTTATCTTGACCTCTGCCTCTGCAATCTTTGTGTGCTCACATGTACACCTGCACAAACCTGCACACACATTTACAATGCATGTAACATGTATGCATAAATGAACAATACACATGCTTACATGTGAACCTACACAATGTGCATGCTCACATGTTTGCACACACCCCCCCCACAATATACTGTATACATGTATATACAACACATATATGCATGTGTATATATATATGTGTATATATATTTATATAGACACAGGTAGATAACCAATTACTCATTAGATATAAAGATGTTTACTTCAGAAGTCCTTCACCATTACCCAGAATGCATAGGATTTTGCAATTCTATATGCATACAGAGGAGATGAAATGTTCAAAATGGAAACTAGAGAACAGCTCAGTTTCTGAAAACTATTATATCAAGAAGGTCCCTCAGAGACCATATAATTTAACTGACTTATTTTACAGGTGAGGAAAATGAGGGAACTTCAATGATGACCAAAGGTCATCTAGGTAATAGATTTTGAAACAAGACTTATAGTTTCACAGACTCTCTGCTCCTCTGTTCCTATAGAAGCACTTCATTGAAATCCTATTAGATTTTCATTGGCTCCTTTTTTTTTTCTTCTAGAAATTCCCATAGAAGGAGGAATGACAGCTTTCCTGGGTTATGAAGTCTTGCTGATATCTAATTCCTGCTGCAATTCCATTCATGGCTTCCCATCCTATTATAAAAGGACTTCACAATTCACTTATACAATATACATTCTTTTGTTCCAAAGATATGATTAAGTCTTCCTTCTAAACCTTTTCAGCTTAGCTAATTATTCTGATTTTACTTTTATTCATTCATTTGTTTTTGTTTATCTATCATTCATTTTTATTCATTCATCTATTATTTATTTCAAAGTTATGTTTTGGAGGATTTTAGTTAGGTGACACTTTTATATATTTTTCTAGATATAATTGCTTTTGCATTTGTTTATTTATTTTCTATATATATATATATATATAATATTCTATATTCAAAGTCCTCCATTTCTTTACTAAGAGAAGGAAAGTATATTTCAACTTCTGTGTTCTGGGACCAAGATTGTTCTAGTGCAATCACTGATTCTTGACTTTCCTTTCCACTCTCACCCCCATAATCCTCCAAGACAAAATCAGGGTTTTAAAGGTTCTACACAGGATGTCTAAGCTGTATGACATCTCCATTCTTGGGATAGGTTTTTGTAAATAAAAAGACAAAACTCTGCTACTGGAGGATGCTATTTCTCTCAACCCTGGCCAAGGATGTCAGCATCTGAGCCTTATTACTTGTTACCAACCTAATGATTCAGTGGGAAGAGAACAGGATTCAGAAGACCCGCAAACCTGACTCTGCCATTTCATGCGTGATCTCAGACAAGCTCATAGTCCCTCTGACCTCCATCTTCTCATCTATAAAATGAGGATGTTAAATCAGATGATTTCTAGGATCCATTAAGATAATATAATACCTTTGATTCCTATTATTTGTCTAATGTCCTTGGAATTCTATGCATTATGAGCCTGTCTTGAACACAAAAGTTGATACTACCAATCCGCCGTGGGATAACTGTATGTTCTTAATCCTGACATTTTCCCCTCAATATTCTCAGCGCCTTCTCCTCTCTCCTTTTTATCCCCAAAGCTTGTGTAATGCTGCACCTGGGATAGACTCAGATTGGGCACCTTCTTCCTGACCAAAGTGGCCCCCAAGCCCCTCCGCAGCCCCCAGCCTCTCCCATTCTCACGAGTCACATAGTTTGGAATGATGTTATGAGCCATGAGGTCCATCTGGGTCATGTTTAAGGGGGTGGGGTGAGTGTGTTACCACAAAATGTCCATCAGAGTAGCAGGTGGATGGGTGAGAAACACTTTCCTTCTTCCTCAGTGCCCTGCAGCAACTCAGCAGGTGGGTGGGCTCTGCTTAGCCCAGGTAGGTATGCTCTCAGGGCAGCAGCTAGGAATACTGAACTTGACACCATTGGCAGCAATCCAAGCAATAAACACGAATCCATTTACCTTTCACGTTTTTAGCCTTTGCTGGCTGCCAAGGCTATTTCTATTTGGAACAAAGGTACAACTCCTACCAAGTCCCCCACCTGCCATTTCTCCCTTCCATAACTCCCCTAAGTTTGCCAAGAGTTAGAGATTCACAGGTACTCATGGTCAGGGAGGAACTCGGGCCAGCTGAGCTAATCTCTTCTGGACTCAGTTTCCTATGGAATATCCCTAACAAGTATTCACAGGGCTTTATATCAGGAGGATACCTGTGGGGACCTGTGGCTGTCCACCTACCTTCCCACAGCATATGACCAGCTCACCTTCTCTTCTGATATATTATATAATTCCTTATTATCTTTTTTTTCTGTTCTTCTGAGTTCCTCATTAGTTACAGCCTACTTTCCCTCACCAGGAACCTTTTCATTGCCATCTGTTTGATACTCATCTTCATTTTTTAATGACTGTAATATCCCATCTTTTGCTGCCATATTGCAATGCTGGTAGAATGTCGCTATTAAATAGATGAAACTTGGCTTTCATGAGAAGCTTGAGGACATTAATAAGCTCTGAAATTTCCTAAAGGCAATTCTTCTCAATCTCCTCTTTCTATTAAACTCTCTTCAACCCCCCTAATTCAACTGGTTATTAACTCAAACATCATTAATACAATTTCTTTTTGTCTCCATATCTTTGTGACCTGAAACTATTTAGATCAAATTTCTGGTCTGACCGAATCACTTCTGTTGCATTCTTTCCCCCTCCACAAAGAACAGAATGTGCCTACTTATCTCTTAAGACATAAGGCATAACCTGACCCTCCAACCTTTCTGTCTTCCCTAAGTAGAAAGGAAAGATGTCACATACTCTTCTTGTCACACTGCTGTTATGGCTAGACAGGACCTTTGAAGGCTGAGTTGGTGATATGGTGCTCGATGCTGTGGGTGGATTGGATTATGTGGCAAAAAGTAAAGGCAGGTACAGCTTTGATCCTTGTGGGACCTGTAGATCAAGTGACTCAGCAAATGTTGGAGCTTCTGTGCCAGTGGACAGACAGATGGCTAACTTTAAATAACTTGAATTTCAGTGCAATCCTCAGCCCCAGTGAGTCTTTTGGTATCCAGATTCTGAAAGACATGCACTTTCTGTACTCCCTCCCAACACACCCACACCGCTTCTCTCCAAACTTCTCCTTTGTTAAGTCAAGACCTCACGTCCCCAGGTCCCAGTGGAACTGACCTGTGGTGACAGCTGGGTAAGTTTATCCTGCCACTTGACAAGGGAGGGATTAAAGTCTTAAAGCACCAGGATAGGAGAGAGGCCCTGAACTAGAGCATCCAAATATTCACACCACCAAATACTACCCTGGAATTCAGAATTAAGATGGGTGGAAGCCACCTGTCAGGAATTAGGTGACTCTTCCTGGATGTTTAAAAAAAACCCAGTTTTGTCTTTTCACTGCTCTTTTCTGGATCTCTCAAAATTTGGATGAGACAGTGAAGAATTCATTTTATCTTACTAATAATAAGAACTACTATCAAGCACAAGGAGCTGGGGCATTGCACCCACTTTTTCTTCCTGAGGGGCTTTTCTCTGTGCCTACATATGTTAATCACCTGAGTTCCAAATGACTGAACCACTAGTAGTTCCGAAGGGAGACTGATCACCATGAAAAAACAATAGATTCCTTTTCTCACACTTTTTGGCTTGTTATGTCTTGCACTCCAGCACTATAGGGTGTGAGCTTAGCTTTTGGCTTATGTTTTAGGCAAACGGAGAATAGAAAAGTACTCAAAGTATAAATTAAGCCAGGTATGGGACAGGTATTTATTTCCTATACCTTCCAATTCTCTTTGTTATATTTAAAATGGCATTTGGTAACATAAGTATTACTATATTCTCTTGGGAGGTTGATCTTTAAGTCTCATCATGAGTCCAAACAAATCCCAGTCCATGTCTTCTGTTGGTGGTAATTTTCTTTGGAGACAAAACTTCCCTTATTGTTAGTCAGCTCCCTACAATGGGCCTAGGACCTCTTTAACTCACAAACTTATAAGATCTGGAACTATTCATCTGGAGAATAATATTTGGTCACTTACTCAAGAAGAGATACACAAAGCAGTAAAGACATCTAAATTTCAGGTTCAAGCTTGATTAGTTCAATCCCTTCTACTTTAGTTGACACGGGAGTAGCCAAGGATTGGGGAGAAAAAATGTTGCCTACCTCTTCACCCCTAGAAGGAAAATTTAGTGACAGAATACTACTTGTCATGTGGCAGAGTTGGAGAAGCATGAGCCAGAAATGATCTCTCCTGTTAAACTGACATCACTTTTATCCCCTCCTCACTCCAAGGAACCACCCTCCATTTACAGTGTCACACCAAAGTGTCATATCTGTCTAGGATTGAGTCACATCTGGCAATATGTAACCAGGGGTTTGTCATCCTTAATGCACCAAGTCCCTTTAGTGCTGAATCATGCACACAAAAGCATTGAAGTCAGATTCATATATTCACCAATCAATTCTCTTTACATCCTTATTTTAAAACCTTATTATGCACCTAAGGGTGCTTTCAATATTTTGGTTCTTTGTAAACGGACATGATGCCTTTAAAAAAGGTTTTGTTTATCCCAAAGTCTTATGTTTACAGATCTTAGATGAGAAGGAGAAACTTAAATAAAAGTAAAGTAAATGTAAAATTAAAAAAAATATTGTCTTTTTATTGTGTGAGAGAAGAAATAAAAGAGCAGAAAACCTAGAAAAGTGAATAGGGTTTTTTTTTTTTCCTGATCAAAATTTTAAACAGATTGTGGAAGATTTCTCCTACTTTAGAGAAAAAGAGAAGATACATGCAAAGAGTTTTGACAAAAAACTACCTGGAGAACCTAAAGCATATTTAAGGTGGCCTAAACCCTGGGAAGGTTCTATACCTGAGTTAGGAGACTTAGGATGTTGTATGTATTCAAGACTGGTAGAAATTCCAGATTAGATTAAGCAATTGAAGTCCCTACTCATCTACATTTCTTTAAATCTTGCTTTAGATTGTATAATACCCTTTTTTAATAAACACATTTATGATAAAAACACAATTAAGTGGTAAAACATGCTATTATCCTCTCTTTCTCTGTTAACCACCCCTTGGGAAGATATAGGAAATAGGAGCTCATTGGACAGGGATTTGGAGACTTCAAGTAGGATGCAATTGTAGAACCTCCAGAATTTTGTAATTAGATAAGAAAATATTGCCCTCTAAATATTGAAAATGAAAAAAAAATCAACATACAGTGAATGAGATGAGCCAGCTGCTGTAACCTATCCCACTGGATGGCTTGTGAACAGGTTGCTGGTGACTTTAGGATGAAACTCAAATCTCATTAGGAGGCTTAGTGTGCCTTTCTAAAATGAGAGGAATGAATTTACAATGAATTTAATATAAAATAAACTGTAATCTGGGAAAATGTCATATGTCTGTTGAAATAAGTACTGTAATGATGTGACGTTTGGCAAATTTTAAGGAATATTGGGAAAAAGTCAAAGAATGAGAATGTTAGTATTTTTACAGTAGTGATAGGGATAGCATATAGAAAGGAACAGACAGACCCTTAGACATAAGTGTTAGTTCAATAGAAAAGTGTCCTCTGTGGAGGAAGGGGAATAGATTTTTAGTCTTTCACAAAGCCTGGGTGAAGTACCCCACAAACCAACCAATCCCCATTGCTTGGATTCTTGGGTTCACTAACCTTCTCATGACTTCATTCCATTTCTTCAGTACCTTGGTAGGGGATGATCTAAGCAGTGAACATTCATGTACCAGCCATATAAAAGGCATAATCTCCCTGTAAGTGAATAAATTGCCATATGATTTATTCATGCAGCTTCATTTGAATTTCATTAACAAGTTACTTCCCCAGAACTGAATGACCCTTGATTGATCAGGAAAACTGAAATTCTGAATTTGTAAATCTGAGCTCCATGTTGTGAAGTCCAGATGACCTTGGCACAATGCAAACACTCTAGGAAGGTCATCCTGAAAGTTTCCTTGTTTTTCCCTAGCCACCTTCAGGCAGTCCAATAATCAAAGCATGATTATGTAACCAAGTTGTATACATAGTACATGGAAGGAAAGTCTCTAGAGCTGTTTCCCAAAATGTGGCCCATAGAACCTGGAAATCCCAAAGACCCATTCAAGGGATCCTTAATATCTTAACCATTTTCAAATAATACTAAATTATTATTTGGCTATTAAAATACTCCTCCTCTTTCCAACTACATATCTGTGTGAGGTGAGATTTTCTTTACATAATTCAACCAAAACAATATATCAGTATAGATTGATTGCAAAAGCAGAAATGAGAATCCAATTGTCTTAAGGTCACCATGAAAGAAATTTGCATACATTTGTAAAGAAACTCCACTTTTGTCATTACTTTTTTTAATTTTGGAAAATATAGTTAGTTATTTTTAATAAAGTACTAGCAGATACAGTCAATAGAGCTCTGGGCTTGGGGGCAAGGAGATCTGAGTTCAAATCCAGACATGGACACTGGGTAGAATATTTGATCACTATTTGCTTCAATGACTCATCTCCAAAATGGGGATAATGATAGCACCTCTCCCTCCCAGGGTTGTTGTGAGGATCAAATGACATAATAGGTGTAAACCATTAGCACAGTGCCTGGCACATAGGTACTTTATAAATGTTATCTATTTAATAGATTTATTATTAAAAATTAATTTGTAAATAAATGTTGAAAATCTGTTTTAATTTTTAATATAAATATATTGAGAGCAAACATAAACAAAAGATATTTGATGTACTCAGTAGTTTTTAAGAATTTTAGCATTACTCATCCATGTCTGTTTAAGGGACAGCAAACAGTCCCTTACTAAATTATATTTTATTTCCTTGTCTTTTAGGCCAGAGTAGCTGTCATATATCTGAGCTTTGGGGAAGGTTAGTCTTTCCTAGAATTAGGTGAATAGATGACATAACCTTTGAAGATCATCACGGGATTGTCCTATCCTTCTATCTTCCTTCTCATCTGATTATTTAGTTTCCAATTATTTTTTGGTCTATTTTCCCCTGGCTTTTTATTAAATGTTATTTTGATTGCATTATGGTCTGAAAAGGATGCATTTACTATTTCTGCCTTACTGCATTTGATTTTGAGGTTTTTATGCCCTAGTATATGATCAATTTTTGTATAGGTTCCATGAACTGCTGAGAAGAAAGTATATTCCTTTCTGTCTCCATTTAGCTTTCGCCAAAGATCTATCATATCAAACTTTTCTAGTATTCTATTTACCTCTTTGACTTCTTTCTTATTTATTTTGTGGTTTGATTTATCTAATTCTGAGAGTGCAAGGTTGAGATCTCCCGCTATTATAGTTTTGCTATCTATTTCCTCTTGCAGCTCTCTTAATTTCTCTTTTAAGAATTTAGATGCTGCACCACTTGGCGCATACATGTTTAATATTGATACTGCTTCACTATTGATGCTTCCCTTTAGCAGGATATAATGCCCTTCCTTATCTCTTTTAATTAGATCAATTTTTGTTTTTGCTTGATCTGAGATGAGGATGGCTACTCCTGCTTTTTTGGTTTTGCCTGAAGCATAATAGATTCTGCTCCACCCTTTTACTTTTAGTTTGAATGTCTCATCCTGTTTCAGGTGTGTTTCCTGTAAACAACATATAGTAGGATTCTGACTTTTAATCCAGTCTGCTAACTGCTTCCTCTTTATGAGGCAGTTTGCCCCATTCACATTTATGGTTAGAAGGACTAATTCTATATTGCTTGCCATCCTATTAACCCCTGCTTATGCTTTTCCCCTTTCCTTCCCTTTTACCCTCCTATCCAGTATTAAACTGGTAAACACCACTTGCTTTTCACAGCCCTCCCTTTTTAGGATCCCTCCCCCACCTTAAAGATCCTCCCCTTATTTTACCCCTTTTCCTCGAAATTACTGTATTCCCTTCCCCTTAGCTTACTCCTTCCCTTTCACTTTTCAATGAAGTGGAAGAAGTTTCACCATAAATCGAATATGTCTATTGATACAAGCTATGTTCATCTCCCTCCTTTCTTTCTCTCAGATATAATAGGTTACCTTTGCCTCTTCATGAGATGTAGTACCACCACTTTATACTTTTTTATGATATAATCTCCTTTCCACCTCTATTTTCTAAGACAAATTGTACATATGTTCTTTACAAATTTTTTTGACAGAAGTATAGTTCTCAAGATTTCTTTTTACCTTTTTTAGAAGTCTCTTGAGTTCTGTATTTGAAGATCAAACCTCTTATGTAGGTCTGGTTTTTTCATCAAAAATAGATGGAATTCATTTATTTCGTTAAATGTCCATCTTCTTCCCTGGAAAACGATACTCATTCTTGCTGGGTAAGTTATTCTTGGCTGCATACCAAGTTCCTTAGCCTTTCGGAATATCATGTTCCAGGCCCTGCCTTCTTTTAATGTGGACGCTGCTAGATCCTGTGTTATCCTTATTGTGGATCCTCCATATCTGAATTGTTTTTTTCTAGCAGCTTCCAATATCTTTTCCTTTGTCTGATGGTTCTTGAACTTGGCCACTATATTTCTTGGCGTTTTGATTTTAGGGTCCCTTTCAGTAGGTGATCGATGAATTTTCTCAATGTCTATTTTACCCTCTGTTTCCAAAACGTCTGGGCAGTTCTCTTTGATAATTTCCTCGAAAATGGTGTCCAAGCTCTTTTTTTCCTCCCATTTTTCAGGGAGTCCGATTATTCTCAAATTGTCTCTCCTGGATCTGTTTTCCAGGTCTGTTGTCTTTCTGGTAAGGTACTTGACAGTCTTTTCAATTGTTTCATTTCTCTGGTTTTGCTTGACTCCCTCTTGGTTTCTCCTTGAGTCATTCATTTCTACTTGTTCCAGTCTAATTTTCAATGATGTATTTTCTTCACTCACTTTTTTTATATCTCTTTGTAATTGTCCAATTGAGTTTTTATCTTCTATGGAATTTTTTTCCATTTTATCCATTTTATTTTTTAGAGAGCTGATTTCTTTTTCCAGCTCTCTAATCCTGTTTTCCTTGGAGTTGTTTACCTTTTCCAGCTCACTAATCCTGTTTTCCTTGGAGTTGTTTACCTTTTCCAGCTCACTAATCTTGTTTCTCAATGATTTGATTTCTTTATCCATTCTTTCTTTGAATGCATGTGATGACTTCTCCAGGCTCTCTTGCCAAGCCTCCCTTTCCTTTTCCCATTTCTCCTCCAGCTCTCTTGTGAGAGCCTTCTTGATTTCCTCCACGAGGTTCTTCTGTATTGAGGAGCAGCTTACATCCCTCCCAGGGGATACATCTGGGGACACTCCGCTCCTATTCTCCTCAGCATTTGAAGTCCGCTCCCTCTCCACACAGAAGCCGTCAATGGTTAGAGCCCTTTTGAATTTTTTGTTCATTTTGTCAGAGTAGGAATCAAAGAAAACAAACTGACAAGAGAAACAATTGGTCTGTTTTGCAGGGGATGGGGTTGGATGGTATTAATGGGCTTCCTCTACAGACTGGGGGTAGGGCAGCAGAGAGCCACTAACAGAACAGCAATGACTGTACTGAGTCTGAGCTCTGAGGCTCTGAGAACGCACCGAGTCAGTCCAGGTGGGGGTTGGGGGTGGCCGGGCTCTGAGAGACGCTGGCTTTCTGGGGTTTTAATCTTCACCTCCGGTGTTTACACCCTCTCTGCTGCTCCTGGCTTGCTGCCAAGACGGAGCATCCACACTGGGGCAAAAGCCCTTTCGCAGAAACTGCAGAGATCACACCCCTCCCCCTCCGGTCTGAGCTGTGTGAGCTGCCTGTCTTGCTCTGGCTGCCTGCCCTCAGTCTGCGCCCAGTCTGATTGACCCTCCCCCGAACAAACACAGACCTTTTCTGGCGACTTTCAAGGATGTCTTCTCTTGGTGATAATTTGTGGATTTCTTTCTGGGTCAAGCATTAAGTCAGAGGCTTGTCATGAAGTAAGTTCTGAGAGAAAACGAGGAGCTCAAGCAGCTGTCTGCCTCCACGCCTCCATCTTGGCCGGAAGTCTCCTTCCTTCTCATCTGATATAGCCCTTGCACCGAATAGGGTATTTGATAAGTATTTGTGGATTGAATAAATGAATTTGAACAATGATTCAATAATTCATCCAATTCCATGGTCAGTCATAGTCTTAACCTAAGATGGTTAATAAATTATTGGAACTTTCCAATGTCTCCTAACACAAACTACATTACAGATTTGAAGCAGGTGGGAACAGGGAGAGGGAACAGTGTGTAAGTACCTTCTTTTCAATTTATAATCTCATAAAGTTACCTAGACCTCTGAGACATTAAATGAGATACTCAGGGTCACATAGCCAGTATATATCAGGTATAGAACTTAAAATCTACTTCTAGCCTCTCAGACAAGACATCACAAGATTCTGCTTTGCAGATCTCTTTGTTCTTAATAAATAATTTCTGCTTCTTTTAGGAGACAAAGTTGGGAAGGTAGAGAGAAGTGGGAATATCAGGGTAAAAGGAGAAAGATGAAGGGAGGGGAAAAGGTGATTAAAAAAAGCTTATAGATTTTAATAAGTAAGGACCTTTGGTATAAAGTTTTTTCAAACTAATACTGTTTCTGATCCAGACTGGTAGTTAAATGTTCCACTGAAGATATTTCCATTTGATTTGCCATTCATTTCCTCCATGAAATTTTCCTTGACAAAAAGTCCTTTGATGTGAGCCTAGTTACTCTATGTATATTTCCCCCTCTTATTGTCACACATTTGCACATGTTGAGGCACATGTTGTCAAACCTGAATTTAGACTGATGGGGGAGTCTTATGTCTGAATTAATATGAAGTCTAAGCCAAAGACTATGAATTTTTAAAGATCATCACCCCTGAGATTTCTTTGGACAGAAGTGACTATAAAGTTTGCCTTAATGTTTGAGAAGTTGAAGTAAAATACTTTTTAAAAAATATAATTTTGCTTTGAATATCCCCCCAAAATATTATCATAAGAGTAATATTAGGACTATTTATTTAAACTCAAATCCACAAAGATTCATTTAGTACAAAGTATCCAGCATGCAAAATTAAACACCATCAGGAACCTTATAGTCTCACTTAGGGAGACAAGATATACATAGATGAAACATTTAACTATGACAGTAATAATAATGACAGAAAAGTCTTTATAATAATATATATGTAATATATTAATTAATTAATATAATAATAATGACAGAAATGTCTTTGTAGAGGCAGTGTGATATAAGGGCCAGAGATTTGGTTTTTAAAAAGTCTGACTTCTAAATATACAAGCAATGTAACCACAGACAAACCTGAACCTCAGTTTTCATATTTCTAAAATAAGAGGGTTGTACTAGCTGACCTTAAAGGTCTCTCCCTATTCTAAATATAAGATATTATGTTAAAATGAGTGGTATAGAAAATGATATTACATTGGGGGTCTTGGACACAACAAAAGGGGATAGAGATAGGAGTTGAGACATTGGCCACACCAGAGATTCAGCTTAGGATGTCTCAAAATAACCTTCTTATCACAGACTTGAGCAGAAAACTGCCATTAGCAGAAAACTGATCCCAGCCACCTGCCTCCAGAGGAATTACGAAGGGCCACCACATAACACAAGGTACTTGAAGAAAAGAAAATCAGACTGTAAGTTTGGCTACCTCAGTTTCATGGCACACATGGAGAGCATAGGTAGATGCCTACAGGAGGAAGAAGTAGGCAGTTTTAGGCATTTTGTGCCTCATCTTTTACCTGGGTTGGATTTTCACTCTTTAAATGGTCTGATTGTCTTAAAGCAGGGATTCTTCCCTTGTCCCTGTCACTTAATAGTATTTTATTTTTTCCAATGATGTATGAAGATAGTTTTTTAATAATAGCTTTTTATTTTCAAAATACATGCAAAGATAGTTTTTGACATTCGCTCTTGCAAAAACTTGTGTTCCAAATTTTTCTCCCTCCCTTCATCCCATCTCCTCCCTTAGATATCAAGTAATCCACTATACGTTAAACATGTGCAATTCCTCGATACATATTTCCACATTTATTATCTTGCACAAGAAGAATCAGATCAAAAAGGGAAAAAAACTGAGAGAAAAAAAGCAAGCAAGCAAACAACAACAAAAAGTTGAAAATACTCACAATCCTCTTTTTGGATACAGATGGTTCTCTCCATCACAAGTCTATTGGAATTGGTCTGAATCACCTCATTATTGAAAAGAACCAAGAAAATCACAGTTGATCATCACATAATCTTGTTGCTGTGTACAATGTTCTTTTGGTTCTACTCACTTCATTTAGCCTCAGTTCATGTAAATCTTTTCAGGCCATTCTGAAATCATCCTGCTGATCATTTCTTATAGAACAATAATATTCCTTAATATTCATATACCATAACTTCTGCAACCATTTCCTAACTGATGGGCATCCATTCAAAAAGAGCTGCTACAAACATTTTTATGATGTCGTTGGGACACAGACCCAGTAGAGACACTCCTGGATCACAGTTTGATAGCCCTCTGGGCAGAGTTCCCAATTGCTCTCCAGAATGGTTGAATCAGTTCACAACTCCAGCAACAATGTATTAGTGCCCTAGTTTTGTCACATCCCTTCCAAAATTTATCAGTACAAGATAATTTTTAACATTCATTTTTATAAAATTTTGATTTCCAATTTTTTCTTCTTCCCTCTTTCTCCTGTCCGTCCCCAAGATAGCAAACAATCTGATACGTTATACACGTACAATCATATTAAACATATTTCCATATTAGTTATATTGTAAAAGAAAAAACAGAGCAAAAAGGGAAAAACACAAGAGAGAAAACAACAACAACAAATATTAAATTAGTATGCTTTGATCTGCATTCAGACTCCATAGTTCTTTCTCTGGATGTGAATAACATTCTCAATCAGAAGTCTTTTGGAATTATTTTAGATCATTGTATTGCTGAGAAGAGGTAAGTCTATCAAAGCTGATCACTGAATAATGTTGCTGTTCCTGTGTTCAGAATTCTCCTGGTTCTGCTCACTTCATTTAGCATTAGTTCATCTAAGTCTTTCTGGGTTTTTCTGAAATCCACCTGCTCATCATTTCTTGTAGCACAATAGTATTCCATTACATTTGGATGCCACAATTTGTCCAGACATTCTCCATTTGATGGGCATACTTTCAATGTCCAATTCTTTGCTACCACAAAATTGCTGTAAAGCAGGGATTTGTAAACTGAGGTCAATGTTCCTGAATGGGGAAAAAAGTTACAACTTTATCTTCACTAACTTTGGTTCCTTCTGTAATCCTATGCATTTTATTTTGTGCATTTAAAAATACAAGTGCAATTGGATCAGTCAGTAAATAAACATTATTAGGCACCAATTGTGTACCAGGTACCATGTTAAATTCTTGAGATACAAAAAAAGTAAAGGATGCTCCCTGCCCATGAGGAACTCTTAGTCTAATAGCATTTAGAATATGTAAATAATTACATACAATGAAACTATATTAGGTCCCAATAAGTGCAGGTGATGGATGAATCCTTGAAGGTGGTCCCATGTATTCCAATTTGAAGTTGTAATTATATAAAATATGGCAATTGGATTCAACCCAGTGGAAATATGTAGCATTAATTCCAATGACCAGGTCATTCAGGAGATTCATTATTCACATTAATCAGGACCTGGCTGTGAGTAGGGATCCATAGGCTTCAGCACAACACCAAAGGATTTCATAACACAAACAAGGTTAAAAAGTCTTGCTCTAAAGTCACTAAATTGAACTGGTTTAATTACCCAATGAAAGTTAGTACCAGTTCTGCTAAATACCTTAAATCTCTTAGCTATATGTTGCTATTTTTCTCTTCTTCCTCTCCCCTCCTCCCATTAGGTGAATGGTTTGATGATTTATTTTTTTTGTCCTTCTAAATTTTTTTGTTTTTATAAAATATAAAAAATGAATACAATTTTCTTATTAGTTAAAAATATTTCATTAATGGTAGTATGACTCAACATAGCTACAGCCAGCTGCATTACTGCTCTCTCCATAGCAATGTTCAAGCTAGTTGCTACCAGCTTTGCAGATAACCCTCTCACAGAGAAACAGAACTATATATCTAAATTGGATCTCAGAGGTCATTTCGTCCCATCTGTTCTAGCAATCCTGACCAGTGGCCATCTGGTCTCTGCTCCAAGGCCTCCAATGAGGATGAGCCCCCATCTCTTGAGGGAGCCATTCCACTACTAGAAAATATTCTAATGGTTGGGAATTTTTTTCTTCAGTGAGCCAAACTCTGTAACTCAGAATCAGAGATTTTAGGCTCATTGATTTTGAGCTTGAAGGAAATTTGGAAGTCAGATAATAGAGGATTGTCAATTTACAGATGAGAGACTGAGCTTCTCAGAGTTTCCATAACTCACTCAAAGTCATATATACAGTATAGTATCTGAATTCCAAATCTGGCATTCTTACCATGGCACCACAGTATCTCGATTCAATCAATTTCTAGCTCTGTTCTTAGGGGCCAAGTTAAATCCACACCAAATACTTCATTTATGTCATAATTCTTTAAATCCTTAAAGATACCTATCATGTCTCCCATAACTATTTTCTTCTTCAATTTTAATACCCCAATTACTTCATTATACCTTTTTAGGTCAGGGACTTGTTCCTTTCCCATTCTGTTTGTCAATGAGACCACAATGGAATATATCCCTTTTATTTTTCTGAATATTATGATTCTATTCATGCAGCTTTTTTTTTACACTACTGTTACACTACTGACTTATACTGAGTTTACAATCCACCCAAATCTTCAGATTTTCCCAAGCACTATGCCTCCTCTGCCATCTAGCCTATATATGTCTAGCTTGCCTGATTAAATACTTTGCTGAAATTTAGACATAAATATACCTTTAGCATTCCTCCAGAATACAGGTTCCGTAACCGTAGCTATGGTACTAACAAATAGGTTCTCTAGGAATTCAGAAGAGATCTTTATGGACCCAGAGGAAATAATGAAGACTTCATGGAGCTGGTATAACTTGATTTAGGCCTTGAAGATTTGGATAGCTAGAAATGGGATGCCATTCAAGCATTCAAGGCAAGAGGAAACAATAGAGAGACAGGAATGAACATGGTCTTCTGGATGAGGAATTGCATACAAGCATTGCTTGAAGGAATTGAATGATTAGAACAAGAATGAATTCTTGAAGGAATGTTTGGTTTGGAGAAGAAAAGGTTTGGAGAGCACAGGATAGTTATCTTCAAGTATTAAAAGAGATGTTATATGGAAGAGGGATTACACTTGTTCTGCCTTAGCCTAAGAGATCAGAAATAGAAGTTGTGGGTAGAAGTTGTATAAAGGCCAATTTTGGCACGATATCAGGAACTTTTCCAATTGGAATGGACTGCCTTGAGGAAGGAAAAGGGCAATGATAGGAAGGTCTTCAAACATAAATTGCATGACAATTTGGCATGGATATCATAGAGAGAATTCCTGGTTAGGTAGGATTGGGACTAGGTGAATTGTGAGGTCCTTTCTAACTCTTAGATCTGATGAATTTATGATTTTGAGGACATAGCTGTTAATTTAGAATTAAGCTTACTTCAGATTGTATGTATTTTTTAGGAGTGGCTTTACCAATTACTGAAATTCTTCAACTTCATAGGGAAAGTTTCTTCTGAGTAGTTTAAGCATTTCCTTTGGATTCTCATTCTCACTTATATTATTTAATGTTTATGCCCTCAAGCATTTAGCAATACATTTAAATTAGGAAATTAATTAGTTGTAGCCCTTTTTCAAATGATCACAAATCATGAATTAGAAAGATAATGGTAACCATGTAATTAGCATTGTTTATTGATATCCCACCAGGCACAGAATGAAAGAGGAGACATGGGCCATCCTCACAAGTAGCTTTCAGGAGATGCCAGCCAGGGGGTATAACCTGAGCATTGGACTTAAGAGTCAAGAAGGCAAGACTTCAAATCCAGACTCAGCTTTTTACTGGCTGTGTGGTCTTAGGTGTATTACCTAACCTCTGCTTGCCATGGTTTTCTTATCTATAAAGTGGGAATGATAATAGCATTCCCCTCACAGAGCTGTTATGAAAATTAAATGGTTGGTTGGTTGGTTTTTGTCCTTCATTCTCTATATTAAAGTCAAGTTACAGTATATCTTGTGATTATACCAACATGAGCTCAGAATGCTCTGCCGCAGGTCAGGCACAAACTATATATATGAATATTTGGAATGGATTCTCCAACTCTGCATATCTCGAGTTTCTTCTGAATATTTCAATTCCGTTTTGTCCATAGAGCACAACACTTCTCTTGCTGGGGTATTCAGTGCCAGTGTCTCCCATGTTGTGCAATCAATTCTAAAGTTCTTAAACGAGACCTTGAGAGTGTCCTTGTATTGCTTTTTCTGATCACCCTGTGAATGCTTGCCCTGTGTGAGTTCTCCATAAAATAGTCCTTTTGGCTAGGGTCCATTTGGCACTGGAACAGTATGGCTAGTCCAATGGAGTTGCTCTTTCTGCAGAAGAGTTTGAGTGCTAAGCAGTTTAGTTCAAGAAATAACCTGTCTGATATCTTATTCTGCCAGGTGAATTAAATGAGATGATGTATAGAAAGCAAATTAGAAATATGATTTTTTAAGATAGATACAATAGTCATTTGATACAATATGATAAAGATGTATCAAGCATCTACCATGTGCCGGACACTATACTAAAGCCCTGGAGTTACAAATAAAAAAGAGATAGTCATTGCCATAAATGAGCTTATAATCTTTTTTTTTCCTCAAAAGAGTTAATCCTTTATTTAAGTCTTAATATAGAAACTTTGGGGTTCATACAGCTCAGTGATTTGACTTTTTGATTTTACATTATTCTGTCAGTTTTTTCTTTTCTTTAAAAACTTTTAATTTTCAAAACATATTATAGGTAGTTTTCAACATTCACTCTATTATTATTATTATTATAGTTTTTTTTGACAGAACATATGCATGGGTAATTATTCAACATTGTCCCTTGCAATTACTTCTGTTCCAACTTTTCTCTTCCCTCCCTCCACCACCTCCCCTAGATGACAGGCAGTATGAGCTTATAATCTAATGCGAAAGAGAGGAGGTATCTCCAGAAAGTACATGGCAAGGGCATGATAATGATAATAGGGTGGAAAACAAACAGAATATCTGATGGCAGATGAAGGGATTGTTGAGATTTTTGAGCCTTTTATAGAGGGGGCCATCAAGATGAAGTTTTAGCTCTGCCCTCCAAAGGAACAGAAATAACTAAGGTTTACTTATTCTTACTTTGGTGGTCAGGCCAAAATGAGTACCAAAGCTGAAACAATCTCCATGATAGTGAAGTCCCAGGTGATAAGCTTATCTGGAGGGATTGAGACCTTTGTGGTAAGCTTAAATAAGCAGAACAGCTCATGGCAAATGAAGAGATGACTAGATTTTGAGTCCTCTATAAAAAGAGGTCTTAGGAAGTGGGTTTTTTTTTAAATTTTTTTTAAAATCTCTCATCCCTCCAATCAAAGAGGCAGAAGTAACTGAAAGTATTGGTAGTCTACCTGGAATGACTTACAGAAGTGATTCCCACCTGCCTTTTTCTCACCTTATTTCCCATTACTAGCTGTGTGATTTTTTCCTCTTATTATTAAAGCTTTTTATTTTTAAAACATGCATGGAAAATTTTTCAACGTTAACCCTTGCAAAACTTTGTGTTCCAATTTTCCCTCCCCTTCCCCCAACCCCTCCTCTAGATGTTAAGTAATCCAATATATGTTAAACTTGGTAGAAATATATGTCAAATTCAATATATACATACATATTTATACAATTATCTTGCTGCACAAGAAAATCAAAGCAAACAGGAAAAAAATGAGAAAGAAAACAAAATGTAAGCAAACAACAACAAAAAGAGTGAAAATGCTATGTATTGTGATTCACACTCAGTTCCCACAGTCCTCTCTCTGGGTGTCTTCTTCATCACAAGATTTTTGAAACTGGTCTGAATAGGAAAAAAATTTTCATGGCCAGGTCTGCACTGTGCTCTGCTTTGGCATGGTCTGAAAGAATCTAGGGCCAGTAAAGTGTTGGAAGAAGGTTTAAGTGGAGAGCCTTGTACAGAGCAGGCAAAAAATATTTCTATTAAAAAACAGAGATTCTGCTTTCCCCACCTCTTTTTGTCTCACTATCTCTGTCTCTCTCTGTATGTGTGTGTCTTTCTCTGTGTCTGTCTGATTTTTCTCTCCCCCTTACCATTCTCAGCTCCTCTATTCTCTTATTTTTTTCCTCCTAGCACCTGTCCATTTTTTCTGATATCTTCCTTGTCTCTCCTTCATGGATTCCCCCTAGCCCTTGTCCCAGCACCTCAGGATCCTCTGTCCCTCATTATAACCTAACTTTTGCCTCTCTCCCCAGTATCCCCTAGTCTCTGCCTCCCAAGAGCTCCAGCCTTCTCTCTCTAGCCTGTTCCTCTGTTCCAAGTATTCATGAGTACCCTTTTCCATGAGTATTGCTCCAACCCCTTCCCCTTTTTTCAATGAAACTAGAACCCTTGTCTTTTCCCCACAGTGTCCCCTAGTCCCTTCCCTAGACTCAACTTTCTTTAATCTCTCTTCCCCATTTTCCCTGTCCACTCTGAGCTGGTCTGGCTTTCAAAGCTGTTCTAATCATAGAATTCACTAGCAATGTGTCTCCCTGCTGCCCTTCTTAGCTATCTGGAGATTCAGTGATGTGCTCTGAAGCCAACCAAGTTCAACAGTTAGTTTTGGAACAGCTCCCATAAGCCTCTCGCCTTTTGGTTTTGTACGTGAGATCTCTCCCACTTTCGGTCTCACAGGCTCTTGCCTCTCCTTTTGGAGATACTGTGGTAGTCATGGGACCAAAACACATAAATAACCCTTCCCTTCTCCCTGCCCCTCCCCCTTTTCTGGCAGGAACTAGGAAGGAAAGTTGATGTGGCTTTCGGAAGGCTTGGGGGCAGCTACCCTGGCCAGCTCACTCACACAGGCTGTGAGTTCTAATTCAGACTTAGAGTGCTCTGTTTCTCTGCGACCCTTAGCGGAAACGGTTGGTAACTTTCTGAAAAGCCTTGATTTCTTGAGGGTAATAGGTACTTTGGAAACAGAGTGGAAGGGCCAAGCTGGCTGATTATCAAATCATTACTTTTCTTTTTCTGGCCCAGGAAAGCATATTATTTCCAAATTCTCTGGAGAACTAGATGTCTTTTAAAAAAAAAAAATTATAAAACCAGAATGGACAATTTATGAAAACAAATGGCTCTGCTTGTATTTTTGCAAATTACACCCAGTCCATGTGGTGAGCATGTTGTTTACCAACACAGATCACTGGAAAGAGCTATGGCCACTTCCTTCCAGTCCAACCTCAGGCTTCCAGGAAGGTTGCACTATTCCCTCCCTCCACCCCCAGTTCATATGGGATTTTCTCTATTGGGTTCCCCTTAACAGCTGGCAAAAGCCACACAATTCTTTCCCATGAGGGATTTTGTGATAGTAGAGGAAAAATATTAACTAATCTTAGCATTGAGAGACTTAGGCTTGCATCTTTGCATTGACATTTATTAGTTCTGTGGTATTAAAGGAGCTGTTTACCTGATCTGAGCCTCAATTTCCCTATTTCTAAAATAGGAATTGATGTTGTCAGTGCTACCTATCTCACACAGAATTATTGTGAATAATGGGTTAACAAATTCATTTTAAAAGCATAAACCACAGACTAACACCAGCCATTATTTTAATTAGAAACCCAATTACTTTCAAAAAAATCTTTCAAGTAAACAAGATTAAAAATAAAAATCATACTATATGATTAATTCTGATGGACATGGCTCTTTTCACCAAGGAGATGATTGAGGCCAGTTCCGATGATCTTGTGATGAAAAAAGTCATCTACAACCCAGAGAAACCCTTAGTGGGAACTAAGGGTGGATCACAACATAGCATTTTCAGTCTTTTTGTTGTTGTTCACTTGCATTTTATTTTCTTTCTCATTTTTCCCTTTTTTGATCTGATTTTTCTTGTGCAGCAAGATAATTGTATAAATACACATACATATATTGGATTTAACATATATTTTAACATGTTTAACTTATATTGAATTACTTGCCATCTAAGGAAGGGCATGGGAGGAAGGGGGGGTGAAATTTTGAATGCAAGGTTTTGCAAGGGTTAATGTTGAAACATTATCCATGCATATGTTTTGAAAATAAAAAGCTTTACTAAAAATCACTAAAATAAAACAAATAAAAATCATATATCTATGACATCTTAAATTTAAGAACTGCCATATTAACTTTAACAAATAAGAGAAGAAAAAATATTTTCTGTGTCCCTTTGTGAGCTACATTTTAAAAATTGGATTTTATCAAAAATTTTTGGTTATTTTTGACAGGATCAGCATTTGTGTTGTTGTTCTGGTATTGCTTTCTTTATTTTGATTGCATCATGTAAGTGTTTCTATAATTTTTTGTCTTCTTCATACTTGTTATTTCTATTGAATTATGTCTCCATGTCCCTGGTTATTCAACTTTTCCCTAATCATGGATCAGATGCTTCTAATTTTCCTGCTATTTTATTTTTTGTACAGCTGGGTGTTTATTCTCTACTTCTCATAGTGTCCCTAGATTAAAGTCCTGGTAGTAGAATCATGCTTGAAAGGATTTGACCAGTTTTGTAACTCATTTTATATGTAGCAAGCCCCCTTTAAAATTCTACTTTCCAATTTTTTGGGGTATATTTTCTTCAGTTCTATTTGCAGTGGATAAAGAAGAAATCCATCTTTCCTCTCTCCTCAGAAATAGTGGAAACTGATTTTCTAACCTTAAACCAAAGATTGTCCCAGATAAAGTAAGAAGATGGAATTTCATTTGCCCTGTACTCCAGGAATCATGATCAGTTGGATAGATTCTGGGATGCTCTTGCTTCATACGCTTCTTCCTAGCAACAGAACTATATGGTTCTCTTCCTTTCCCTCTTGGATTAAAAAAATTGTCCTTTGGTGTTTATTTGAAATGACCAAGTTTGTCACATGGTTTCTCTGTGATTATATTTGCTCTGGGTAGCTCTGTTTGTGCAGAGGCCAACATCGGCTTTGTTTTAGCAGTGCACACAGTCCTGGCCTCCTTATTTCTCCTTTCTCCCCTTCATTCTTCCCCTGCCCTACCCTTTGCCTCTTTCATCTCTTTATATTGGTTCCTTAGATTCTGTCCTGGTGTCAGGAGTTGGGGTGAGGGGGAGCAGAGGTTACTAAAGGGAAAGAGATCCTCTCCTTTCCCAGGCTTCTTCTTCTCATCATGCCTTTGGGTATCCAGAGGCTCTCAGGATTGAGCTGTCTTCAGTCTTGGAACACACTTGCAATCTACAATCCCAGGAATTGCCTTTTTTTTTTTTTCCTGAGGCTGGGGTTAAGTGACTTGCCCAGGGTCACACAGCTAGGAAGTGTTGAGTGTCTGAGACCAGATTTGAACGTGGGTCCTCCTGAATTCAAGGCTGGTGCTCTATCCACTGCACCACCTAGCCACCCCAGGAATTGGCCTTTTGAATTGACAGAGAAACTAGCTCTCCAAAGGCTAATTTCAAGGGGTCAGGAAGGCTGCCTCCCTATCCAATATATATGCCATCTGTTCCCCGTGCAACCAGGTTCAGAGGCAAAATCATTCATCCTGGAATGAAGAATTGGCTTTAATTCCTGCCTTTATCCCTTGCTATTTATATGACCTTGGGCCAGTGGCTTTGTGACTCAGTTTCCTCATCTATAAAATCAGAGACTTGTGATATGTGGCTTGAAGTCTCCTCCAGTTCTAGTACACCTAAGGATTTGTGATGGTCATTAATTCTTCTGATTTAAGGCACTGATCTGAATTAAAGTGTCAGAATTCTCATGGAAAAGGATAACACATTAAAACTTATTGGTCATTTACACTTCACTGTGAATGAAATTTAGAGAGCCCATGCTCCCTAAGGATATCTGTCCTTACCAACTGTGTACTACAGACAAGACAATTATTGTCCCTTAGTCTCCAATTCCACAGCTATAAAATTGGGATAATAATGCTTGGCTCATAGGCTTGTTGTAGGTTTACTCAAATAACCAGCCAACAAAAATTTATTAAGCATCTTCTATGTTCTTGGGACTTTTCTAGGTAGTTGGAATACAAAATAAAGATCAAACAATCCTTTGTTCTCAAAGAACTCACCTTCTATTACTTAAGATGGGATAACATGAAAAATCACAAAAAAGGATACATATATATATGTATATGGATTACAATCACTATTATTCTTATTTTTCTCATCATATTCCAAGAAGATGAGAAAGAAAAAGTCCCAAGTCACTGTTCTATTATTCTCATATAGTTTGTGTTCAATAGACTACTTTTAGATGTGGATAAAATAATTGTGTTAGTATTTGAGAAAACCATTCTTCATATCTTGTTCAATGGCATTTAGATAGAAATTATCCTGAGTTAAGTGGGTTATTGCAGAGGTAGATAAGATAATTGCTTTTGTTATTGGTTAGATGCATTAGGATATCAACTCATCCTCTGAGGATGGACTGAAAGCATCCTTGGTACAACTCCAGTGGCAGCAGGAAAACAGAGATGACATACATTTAACATAACTTTGATCTCTGCTAGGTCTCTACATGTTCATTCAACATAGCTTGGAGATGATAAGTATATGGTATAATGACATTTAAAATGTTCTGAAGTTTTGATGGATTGACAATTAGGGAGAAGACTGTAATGATAGCCTCATTCTTAAACAGTTAAGTATATTTTGGGATCTATATTTTCAATATTTTCAATAAGGACATTTGTTGTCAGTCAGTCTCTAAAAGATAGTGAGCCCCTCATATATAGACAGCCAAATGGTGCAGTGGATAGAGTATCAGATTAAAATCCAGCTTTAGACACTTAGAAGATGTGTGACTAGGGAGGGCATTTAACCTCTATCAGCCTTTTTGTCTTATCCATAAAATGGGAATGAGAGAAATACTTGTCTCATCTTGTGAGGATAAAATAATATTTATAAAGTGCTTTGCCAACCTCAAAATACTATACAAATACCAGCTATTATTAATGTTAATCCAAGCCACCTGGTTGTGTATTGCTAGCTATTCAATAACTGCCAAATTTTTATAGACTTCAGTAACTTAAGATGCATATTCTACCAATTTCTCATATCATCATCATCATCATCATCATCATCAATTATCATCAGTATTATCATCATCAGAGCTAGCTTTTATATAATGTCTTAAGGTTTGCAAAGCACTTTACATATATTAATCCCTTTGATTCTCACAACAACCCTGAGAGTGTTATTATTATTTCCACTTTACAGAAGAGGAAACTGAGGCACATAGTGGTTAAGTTATTTGCCCAGGTTCATAAATAAGTTTCTGAGGTAGATATTCTGAACTCAGGTTGTCCTAACTCCAGTTCCAGTGCTTATCTATCTCCCCTGGCTCTTTAAGAATAATCCTTCTGTAATTTCTGGTAGTAATGACTTGATCCTGAATTGCCATTATAAATATCTCTGTTGCTATAAACAAATGATTCAACTATTTGTATAACATATTGTAGAACAAGTTCATGTGAATATCATCCATTGAGGGCCTTTTGATTCTACTACTGGATCTTAGCTCTTTCATGGACTCCATCAGAAAGAAAATTACTCTTTATCACTTTTGACAAATCTAATGGTATGTACCTATTATCATCTTTAATTAAGTGAGGTTCACTTGTTCCAAAAGTATTTATATATGTCTTTGAACTTTTGCTCTGAGAATGTCTTGTTTTTGGCAAGAAAGTGTTAACTTTTCTATAATTGCCTTAGGGTAACAGGTCCTGTCTTTCATCAGTACTTAGCATAGTATTGGAATTTAAGAAATACTTGTTGAGTTTATTTGACTGTGGATTTTTTTTGTTTCTTTTGGTGATACTTTTCCAATCTGTTATGGTTAAGTTTAATAGTTTTGAAAACATACATTATCACAGATATTACGTGGGTATGGATTTTAAACATGTTCTTCTCATTTAACTTTGTTTATAAGGTGCTAGTAAATTTCTCATGTATTCAATGACATTATTAGCCCTGTCTCACTTAAATCCAATTCACTTGCAAAACAAGACATCACCCTTCTATGTCATTGTCAAGAATAAAGGATGAATAACAAACAACAACAATCTTTAGTATTTTTATGCTCAATATGTCTTATTAGAAAAAAACCAGGTATTTATAGCTTTAACTTTCATTTATGGAATCAATGCGATTTCCAGCTTTAACATTCAAAACCTTCATTCTTTTTCTTTGCTGTACATTTAGAACTTTATATTTATCAAATTCAGTAGACATTTTGATACTTTTGGAGAAAGATGATGGGAGAGAAAGATTTGATTTTTAATTGTTTATCTTTTAGAGGAGTCATACAGCTTGATGGCATTCCTGGACATCAAGTGATTAAATAGGAAGTTTAGGTTCAACTTCCTTATTAATTTGTAAATCATTCTTAGTTGTATTTAGAAGAGATAATAACAGACATAAGAACTAAATAATAGGTTTAAGATATCTTCCTGAATATGAAATGCTACATTCTAGATGAATTGTTCTTGACATTATTGTGTTGTTGGTAAATCTATACATACATAAACACATACATTCATTTATATACATATATAGTATGTATATATTTGTGTGTATATTTGCAGTGCATAAAGAAGCCATGAGTACAGAACAGAGTCAATAATTTTGTGCTAGTCAACGAAGGCAGTATAATATAAGCATACTTTTGAGTATTGTATGAATATATTACCTCTGTGACTTTTTGGCACATCTTTCAATTGTTTGGGTGCCCACAGAGTTGGAAAGGCTTTGAGTACAGATTGTGTTTGTTATCTTAGAATTGGCTTAGGGAGGTGTAGAAGGTCTCATTGCCAGGAGATTGAATATTTTTGTTCAGGCGAAAATGCCTGAGACTGTGTCCATTAAGGATAGGAGGAGTCATGAACTGTGCAGTTAAAGAGAGCCCTAGATTACTGGATATATAAACTGATGAACCAGTTCTATGGATTGGGCATTCAAATGGATATGAGAGTATATCATGGCCTAAACAACAGACATTCTTCCTTCACTTGTCTTTTCTTATGTAAATAGTCAAAGTTAATTCTTGAGTGATTATTTATCTCATTTGGGATTCTGTAACTTGATGTAATCAATATTTTTGTGGTTTGTCTTTTTTTTTTCAAAGAGGACAGATGATATCACGGGATGATGTCTTGACTCTCTAGTGAACTGGATTTAAGTGAGGCAGAATTGCACAAAATCTTCAACCTCACTCTCTCACACTCTGAAGTCCAATGGCAAGACAAAAGTCAGAACAGTCATCCCAGTGATATCTGGGATACAGTGGATGATGTTGTCATCTTCAATGTAATCAGCACAATGTTATCCCCAAACAGGGGAATCTAGAGGCTTTTTACCATCTATAAGGAATCTCCATCATTGAGGTCTGTATGGGAAATCCTATGTGACATTGGAAAACACCTTTGACAAAAATGCTCCTTTCTGTTTTATCCTCTCTTGATATTTATAATCAGAGGATAGTCAAAACTAAGTTTGTTGTTGCATCTCTCAGAAATTTATGTGATCTTAACATTTGCATGGGAGAAACCTTGTTGGAGGAGAGCTTTTAAGGTAGCATTTTGCGCTATGAGTCGAATATGTTTTCCTCTCTAATTCAATGTACTAAGCATTTGCTAGACACCCGGGCTGCATGGGGTGTTCAGGGAAGATTGGCACCTCTGGTATGAGGGTTTGCCAAGATCTTTTCTGGCATGCTCACCCACCTTCACCCAACCTGTGGCTCCAAGAAGTTGTAGCATAGGCAGTATGCTACAACAGGTAAAACCAACTAGGCAGATGGAGTAGACCAGGCTGAGGCTACTGGATAAGCTTCAACCCCATGTCTGACGAAGCATGTGAAGCATGGGAGAATGAGAACAGTTTCTTCCAATGGCCAGAAAATAGTATGGAACACATAGAACTTAGAAGACACCAAAGTCATCCACTGCATCCTAACCCATTGTCAGTTAGCCTGACTTTTGTCCTGCCATTGGAGTTGGATATCTCTATAAAATAGAGTGGAGCTGATGACTTTATGCAACTCTGCCTCACTTAAATTCAATTCACTCAAGAGTCAAGACATCACTCTGTGATGTCATTGAATGAAGGAAAACAACATTAAACACCTACTATGTGTTTTATGAAATTGAAATAGTTCCTGCCCTCAAAGAACTAGAGTTATATTGGTCACAATTCTGAATCAGCATGTTATTAGTTTGCAGTTTTTAAAATTAAATTTCATTTTTCTCAATTAACAAGCATTCATTCTCTCTCCTTCCTACAATGGAAAAACCTCTTGTAACAAATATGCATAATCAAGAAAAATAGATTTTTAGACTGACTACATCTAAAATTGTATGGATCATTCTTCCCTTAGAATCTTCAAATAAATAGACCATCTTTTTGTATATTTGCTCTGGTCCAGCTGTTCTCCTTGTCTTTATTTTCCTTTGTGTTCTTTCTATTTCCTGAGGTAGCACAGTAATCGATGTTAAGAGTTCAAATATGGTGACTCCACAAATAACTATATTTTGGAACCATCATAATTTGGGGGCTAGGTAAGGGAATTTTCTCAATGAGAGGGAAAAGAAAAGATGCTTTTTGAGTATCTCTTGAATTACCCTCATCCAAAGTCAGATTGAACTCCAGCTCTGTTCTCAAAATATAATTCATTCTAAATAGTAGGCATTCTTCATCCACTTGGTTTTGCATTTGTCGATGGTCAGGTTGAATTCATTTTAGTAATGATTTATTTCATTTGGGGTGGTTCTTCCACAATGTTCCACTAAGGAGATAATTTCTCCCTCATCATGCACAGCTAAGAAGACCCTGTTCTCTGCCAGCAGTGTTTATCAAAACATTTGTTGAGTTCTGGTCAGTCTCTACCCACTTTTTCCCTCTAAGTCCCTATGCCGATCTATGATAATCCTATCCCCTCCAAAAAAACTTTTAATTATTCTTCTTTGAGCCTTATACAACTCTATGGTCTCCTATGCTCTAAAACTTATAAATCTATGATCCTAGATATGCTTCCCTTCTGCTTAACTTCCCCCCTCTCCCCAGCTACTTCCCTCCTTTTCTCCCTCCCATTTTAGAAACTTACATACCTCATTCCTATGTCTCCTTGACCTAATCACTAATATCCACCTGTGACATCAGGGAATGGGAAAACATTCAGATATACCTGAGTAAGAACTTCTGCCTACCCCATAAAACCCATTGCTCTCACCTGCTTCATCAAACTTCTCTGGTGTAAAAGAGATAAACTGTCTATCTCCTAGAAAAATGAGAAGGCATGAGTGGAGACTTGGTGCCAATTCTGGGAGTAACCTCTCTACAAAACCCAACATAGATCCATTTCTAGACCTTCTTCCTTCTCCTTTATTTCTCTTGCTGCTATGATCTAAAGATCATCTCAATCAAAGGTCTAGCAGACTCTTTCTACTCTTCCCCTATTGCCCCATCCCTCCATGTTCCTACCCTCAAGGTTCTCATCAATCATCAATCAATATTTCTCAATTTCTCAACTATATGCCAGCCACTGTGCTAAACCTGGGAAATGTCAGCTCTTGCCTTATTTAAGCTTTCCCTTGTTCAAGCTAAAATCTAGAATAAAAACCTATTCCTTTAAGCATTACAAACTTAAGTTACTTTATTTTCCCCAGAAAGCTTTTCCCGGGTCCCCAAACCTTGGGAACAAGTTGAGACACCACTCTTTTTTTTCATCATTCAGCAAAAATAAGATAATCTGACCCATCCTTCTGATTCCAAGGCTCTGGGGCTCATTGAGGTTTAATTCAATTCCACAAACATTTATTCTTTTGCTTAAGGATAATAAGATAATTCTTTGGGTTTTATAAAAGTCCATTAACTCTATATCTCTCCCCTGGGTCAGAAGACAGCTTATCATGGAATACTTTTTTATACTTAATTCTTCTTCCTTCCTTCTCTCCACTGATCCTTCTTTTCTGAAACATCCCAGAATTCTAGGTTTTCTGAAAGATTATAGAAACAATTTTACCCCTTTCCCACTCTACCCCAGATGTACATAACCCTTCCCTTCTTATGCCAAGAGCTTCCTCCTTTTCAGGGTTTTTTTTTTTTTTTTTTCAGAAATCTGACCTATGTCCTATGCCTTTCAAAACCTTGAGAAAGGCTAGTTTCTGACTCCTGGCTTGAGAGTTAGTTGTGGGGAATAATCTGGAGATTAGGAGAGGGAGTGGTAGGCATGAGGAAAGGCAGAATGTGAATGCAGAAACTCAGAGTAACAACTCCATTGTTTGTCTCATAGCATCATCCAGCCTCATGGCATCTTCCAAGGGAAAGCTTAGCCTTAGTAGTATTATTATATTATATATTTACATTATATATGTATATATGACTGCATTATATAATCATAGCTTACATCCATATAATGCTTTGTTTTTTATAAAGTGGTTTCCTCCTAGTGACCCAACTTGGATCCTTACTACTGCAATTTCAAGTCATGTGTTTGGTCTTAGTAGGATGTAAAAGGAAGGAAAGGTGAGTAGTCTTTAGTATGTGGTTATGGGATGATGCTAATGGTGGGAAGAGAAGGGATAAGAATATTGAATGACTGCTTGAACCAGTGATTTTTAATCTGGGGTCCAGATCCATTAACTTTTAATATATTGATAACTATTTTACTGTAAGTGATTTCCTTTGTATTTTCATGCAATTTATTTTATGAACTTAAAAACATCTCTTTCTGAAAAGGAGTCTATAAGGAACCCATGACACAGAAAAGGTTGAAACTACTGTCCCATAGGAGAAGTACCTAGTGGCTAAAATCAAAGATGGGATGCTAGTAATGAGTTGAATAACAATAGATATCACATATAGTCATATACTTTTTAGATGGGACTCCAGAAATGCTGGAAGGAGATAGAGGGAAGAGGAAGGGGAACGGAGAGAAGGGGAAAGGATGAAGAGAGGAGGGGAAGGGAGGGAATGGGGAAAAAAGAAGGGAAGGGATAAGAGGGAAGGAGAGGAGAAAAGAGAGGAAAAGAAGAGAGAAAAGAGAAGGGCAGGGGAGAGGAAAGAAAAGGAGAAAAGAAGCAGGAAGGGGAGGGAAGAAGAGGAAAGAGATATGGAGTAGAGAGGTGAGAGGAAGGGGAAGATAAAGAAGATGAGGGGGGGAAGAAAAGGAAGAGAGGAGAGGAATAGAGAGGAAAGACAAGGGGAGAGAAAAAAGAGAGGAGTAGAGAAGAAAAGAAAAGACAAGGGAAGGCTCTGGTATCTTTTAGCAAAGAACAAATACAATCAAGAATATAATAGCCTAGCACATATCACTGAAAGTTCTATTTCTCTACAAATTCCAGAGGAAAATCAACATTTTTTGGGCCTGACCTTAGCCCCACCCATTTGGAATTCTCCCAGACCAAGGAGGATGAGGAGGTAAATTTGTGTGTATGTGGGCACCCATATGTGTGAATGAGGTGGCTGGGTGTGGTGGGAGGATACGGGAAGGTATATGCTGCTATCCATATGTATTTATTTTTTGTCTGGGGAAAGTAGATCCCATAGGGAATCATCAAATCCTAGATTTCTTGGGCAGGAAGAGACTAGTGGAAGTCATTTTGTTCATCCTCCATCCTCTGGCAAAGAGGTCCCATAATCCTCCTGGAAGGCTTTTAAGGAATTCAGGGAGTTTCAGCTTTCTTTACTTCTTGGTTCTTACAATCAGTGAAGATGCCTTCCATGACTAATTTGTGAAATATTTTGTCTAATATATATATGTAATATATAACTACATACACATTACATATGTACATATGACTGCATTATATAATCATAGCTCACATCCATATAATGCTTTGTTTTTTATAAAGGGGTTTCCTCCCAGTGACCCAACTTGGATCCTTACCACTGCAATTTCAAGTCATGTGTTTGGTCTATAGTAGAATTAGAGCATATTGGGACTTCCATATATTCTCTGAAAATAACCCTTCTTTATACTGCTCCTTTCTTCCCCTTGTACTTCTTTGCAGAGGGAAAGGATGGAAATGGAATGAGGCAAATAATGGCAGCCTATCCCCAATATGTTGGGTAATTTTGCTCAATTGTGTTCTTACTCATTTTTCTTCTTGGCTATGAAGAATGCTTCTCTGGAAAAGGAGAGTTGAGGGATTTATTGAAAAATATAACTGCTGTAAAAATAACAAAAAAACCCCAGTACATTTCTGAAAAGAAAATAACTTTTATTATATTAGAAGATAGTACTACGATCACTTTCAAGTTTCCCTTCTTCATTTTGAATATTCAAATATCTTTATGATTCCACCAATCAACTGTTCTTCTCTAGGAACTGCCTTTCATCTGGTTTAAAGACTTAAATGAAAGCAGAAAAGAGGAAACCCCATCCATGGCAGGATACTGGTTAAGATGACCCCCTGTTGGTATGGAGTAGGGCACGTGGTTGTGTTGAATTCTCTGATTTATTATTATTCCCTCTACCCACCTCACTGTATGAGTAGAAAGAGAGAGAAATAAGAGAAAACATGGGACTCTTCCCTTAGGCTCCATCATTCAAGGTTAGGCAGCTGGTCTCAAAGCTTCCATCTAGCCAAAAGAGATGGTGGGAACTCTGAGGCTGCTGAGTCGGATTTGGGAGAATTACAGGATTCACCAGTGAATTGGTTCTTTGTTCTCTTTATAATCTCCTAATCCCCGGGAAAGGAGAAAGTAAAAATTTCCCCTGGCCAAGGGTTGAGTTTTCTAAATCTCTCAGTCCTTCACCCCACCTGGGGGTTGGGATGGTGCGGAATACTAGGAGGGGGAAGGGGGTGGAGACAAGGGAGGGGTTGGAAAGCTAGAGGCAAAGTAATTGTTGAAATAGTAGAAATCAGTGGGATACAGCCACCAGTTTTCCCAAGAGACAAGGGATATACTCACCTGGGGGACATAATGGAACGTGCTCCTCTTTTCAATTCCATGTCATAATATTTGCACTCACTTGTCCAACTTCTGTAACTGTTTGACCCAAAGTCTAGAAAAATCAATCTCATGTTGTTTGTTTCCAGCTGGAAGACTTTTAACTCTCCAAGAGATCACTCCAATAATTAATTTGTCCCAGAGGCAGTATGATATGTTAGATAGGAGTTAAGAAAGTCTGGGTTCATATCCTCACCCTAGGCAAATCACTAAAGATATCTGAGCCTCAGTTTACTTATCTGTAAAGTGAAGGGACCAGGTTAGATAAATTCAACATACCTTTCAACTGTGAGGTGGCACAGTAGGTGAAATGCCAAGCCTGGAATCAAGGAGACCTGAGTTCAAATATGATCTCAGACACTTGCTAACTGTGTGACTCTGGCGAGTTCATTAACTATTGTGGGCTTCAGTATTTTCATCTGTAAAATGGGACTGACAATAGAATATGATGATAGAATGAAATAACATCTATAAAATGCTAAGCATAACATCTGACACATATTAGATGCTATATGAATGTTATAGCTATTAATAGTCTATGATCCATATACTAGCTTTGTGATCTTGGACACATATTCCATGGGTCTCAATTACCACTAATGTAAACTAGGGATAGTCATTCCTATCCCACAGGGCTATTATTGAAATATTTTCATGAAAAGCTATGGAAATGGGAGCATTTACTCTGCTCTAAGACTCTAGAAAGTAAGGATGGTGTCTAATATGGAGAAATCATAAATTTAGTGCTGAATCTCAGGATCTCACTTTACAGGTGAGAAAATTGGTCTAGAAAGATTGCTGTTCCCAAAGGAAAAAGGAAGGAAACAAGTACGTACTATGTATCAGACACTTGGCTAAGTGTTTTGCAAATATCTCATTTGATACACAGTATATAATTTGATACACAGAATATAATATAGCAGGAATTAGAGAGCAGCCATAGTGTACAAAATCAATAAGATTCATCTTCCTGAGTTCAAATCCCACCTCCTGTACTTACTAGTTGTGTGATCCTGGGCAAGTCACTTTATCTTTTTTGCTGTTGCCTCCTCTGTAAAATGAGCTGGAGAAGGAGATAGCAAACCATTTCAGTGTCTTTGCCAAGAAAACCCCAAATTGAGTCATGAAGAGTTGAACACATGTGTGACTGGGCACTTAACCTCAATTGCCTCTTAAAAAAAAAAAAAAGGAAAAAAAGGAAAAAAAAAAGTTGAACATAATTGAATCATTAAACAATAAACAGTAATTGAAAGATTGAGGAATTAAACTCAGGTCCTTAGAATCCAGAAGACTGTGCTGCTGCCTTTCAAATTTAAACTATGCTCTATGTGTATGTATGTATATGTATGTGTGTGTGTAGTGTGTTAATGACAATGGGGGCTTTGTTTTGATTGCACATATGTGTATGTCAAAAAGTCAGTGTAGTTTTTAGTTTTAGGAGAGTAAAAGTGCAATAAAATTTTTGGGACATGCCATCTATCTATCTGTCTATCTATCTACTTATCTATCTACCACTTTGCTTATTTTTTGTTTCTTTCTTTATCTGTAATATCTTTTCCTTATCATCTCAATTCTTATCCTAGCCCTTATTTCTGACCTACCTTTTAGTGGCCCATCCTCCCCACGTAGAGGATGTCTACCTTTCAGAAGCTGCTTTCTAGAACAGAAACCTGATAAACTTTTAAATGAGCAGACTGAGAATTTGGAGTCTCCGAGGCTACAGTTTGGCTCTGAAACAGATTTGCCATGTGGCTTTTAGCAAATTGCTTGTCCTTTCTGAAGCCCACAAGGGTAATGATGGTCACAGGAATGTATGGACAAATAAGGAGGTCTGCCAAGCTCTTGGTTCAGAAAAAAAAATACATTTTTCATAGCATAAAATAGTCAGAAATGGATACTTTCTGGGGTGGAGGACTGAAATAAGTTGCAGTACTGAAATCGAGGATGAGAAGGGGAGCTGGCAAATTGGAATTTGTGAGCAGAGGGGTGATCTTGTAGAGTTGACCCTTCTTCCCCCTCCCATTTCTTGCCCTCCTTCTCACTTAGCCCATTCCCAAATGGTTGCTTTTTATTTTTCAGGACATCTGGACATTCTTTTTGGCCTATGCAAGCTAGGGTTGTATTAGCAGTACTCATAGGAAGGAGGAGGGAGACTACAGAGGGAGTAAGTTCATTCCCAGTTTGGACTGGCACAAAGGCCAACCCATGGCCCTTAGAGAGATGCCCTTCTCTGCCAACCTCAAGTCCAGACTCTGCCCAATGAGTTTGATGTTGACAAGTAGCACATTCTAGGGACTGACATGCAAATAAAAGGGACATAGGGTGCAGGGGGGCAGAAGGGAGTTCTGTTTGTGAATCTGAACGGATACTTTCCTCCCTCCCTCTCCCATTCCCTGCAGGGTGCCAGTCTTTTCTTGGGGCCACCTACTCAGGAGAAGGAGTGAGACGATAGTGGGGAGCACACGAGTCCATGGGAGAGAGGGAGGAGGGGAAGAGAGAGAGCCAGCAGTGGGAAACCAGCTGCCTAGGAAACAATACCAGCTCAAGTTTCATGTGGCTGCTTGAGAACCCAGTCGGATCTCAGATGAATCATCCAGGCAGCCTCCCTGCCCAGACCTTTCTCAGCTTCCCATGCTAGCTTCTCCTCTCACCTGGAAGGGACCCCGTCTATGGGTCAGGAACGTAACTCCTTCTTTTGTGACTCCTCAGAGATCTTGGCACAGATCTCCACGTGCAGCGGGCTTCTTACCCATCTGGGTGATGCTACTCATTAGGGAGTCTCCAAATTGCCTCGGTCGCTTTGTTTTCTTTTGTTTCTGTTTATTAGATGTAGATCCTTTTTGGCCCTTTATCCACTGACCCCATCCTGGCCCTCAAACACAACTCCTTTTCAGGATTTCTGCTTTTACCTGCCTTTTCAGTGAGGCATTTTCTGAAATGCCAACTCTTTCATGAAGCATTCTGGGATTGATTAGAAAGAATAGCTTTCCCTGATCTCATCCTCTATTGGTAGGCATTCACATCACAGGATTTGGACCTGAAAGGAAACTTAGAAGCCTCTTCATTTTATGGCTTATCCCTAGGGAAGAGAAGTGATTAGCCTGAAGTTACATCAGTGGTAAAGAGCAGAGCCCAGAATTAATTTCCAAGATCCCCTGAGGCCATAAACTGCTTTAACAGAAATATCTAGCCTTAAGAAGAGGCAGATGGATGCCCTGTGCAGCCCAGTTTGACAGTGGATTGAACTATTCATCAGAGACAAGCCTTGTTGAACCACCTATCCAGCAAAGATGCTGAACCCTGCAAAGAACCAGTCTAGCATGGCTGTGAAACAATCATCCATCAACGATATCACACCTTTCACGCAATCTTGTGAGGACTCTCTAGACAGAAAAAGGGCACCAAAGCCCTCCTGTTCCAGAACTGAGTTATCTCACCACATATGTTCCCTATGTATTTCCCTCATTTTAATTCTGTGACATCTCTCCTGACTGTACATTCGGAGTATAAGTATGGGAGAATTTTTCCTGGAGTTTGGGGAGAAAGAATCATTTGTAGCTACTATTAGCCAATGTCTTTCCTAAGAGCCAATTGATTTATTGGAGATGGTAACAAGAAGCAGATTGGTGGGAGCTCATGAGCTATAGTAATGGGAGTAGCCACTCATGGGATTACTCTAACCTCTTAAAGTAGTAGTTGTTCCTCTGGAATCTCCAACAATTGTGTGGTTTTAAGTCAGCCTTTGACATATACAAAGTCATACTTTGATACATATGTCAGTTATGTAATTCCAGGCAAGTCACTTATTCTTTCAGTGCTCTAGATAATTCTCTAATAATATAAATTGCAAAGAAAACTATCTATTGATTGATGACATTTCCTTACCTGGGAATTCCCTACACCAAGGAAATCTCAGGACCAATCCAGATGCTAATATCTTCCAGTACTCAAAATGGATGTGTTATTGAGCCCACAATGCACAGAATAAAAAAAGATATGAGTTCAAATCTTGCCTCAGACACTTACTAGCTTTGTGACTCTGGGAAAGATACAGCTTCTGTATACCTTAGTTTTCCTATTTGTAAAGGGACAGGAAACATGCATTTGTTAAGCACCTACTAGGTTGTAGACACTGTGAAGTACTTTACAACTATCTCATTTGATTTTCACAACAACCCTATAAGATATATCACGATCCCCATTTTATAGTTGAAGAGACAGAAGCAGACAGAAATTAAATGACACAGTAACTATATGAGATTGAATTTAAGCTCCTAGTCTTCCTAATACTAGGTTTGGCACTCTATTCATTGTACCATCTAGCTGCTTTAAATGAGAATAATAATAATAGCACTTAGCTCATAGGGTTGCTGTGAGAATTAACTGAGATAACATATATGAAGTATTTTGCAAACTTTAAAGCGCTATATTAATTTATATTATGTTGTTATTAGAATAATATTTACTATTATTAAAACTATATAATATTAGCATAGTATAATTATTTCATAATATCATTAAAATATTAGAAGCAAATTAGCAAAAATCTGCTTATTATTATCAATGAATTAATTTGGGAGTTCTTCCTAATAATGCATTTTATGCTCATTTTGTCTCTGTTCTTTTGTAAATACACTACAAGGGAGGCAACACAGGAGCGTTCCCAGGGTATCGGTAACTCTGCCCCCTTATATTATTTTATGCCCTCTCCACAGGATTAACTCACCTTTTGTTCTCATTTTTACATATCCAGATGAATTTACTTTCCAATACATTGAATTGTTTACAGAAAGCAGGGGATTTTTTATTTGTTTATTTTTATCTCCACTCAATATTATATAGCACAATACATATCTAACAGTCAATTACAGGATACTGACTGGCCCTGATAACATTTCTGTATCTATCCCATTAAAAAGATGAGTGATGATCGTAATACACTCATCTAGACCCTTACTATTTATAGGATGGCTTCCTCATAACAACTCCATGAGATAGGTAGTTCAAGGATTATTATCTCCATTTTACAAAAGGGAAGGGACTTGCCTGTGGTATTGGAACTCATTGTTCATCTAATTGAGCCTGATTCACCTTCTGTAGTGATTAGACTTGTAGAGCTTCAGCTGGCTTTCTCTCAAAACTCCCTTCATCATGTCCTGGGTTGTGGAGTTGTCCCTTTCCCCTACTGGGCAGAACTCTGCTTCTTTAGAAATATGCCTTCCCCGTAGCTTCTTATACTGCCTGAACAAATCACCACTCTATTTTCAAAACTTTCCTAGATGACTTGTTTCTGGTCAGTTAATATATTCCTTTCTTCATGCCCACTGCAGCAACTCCACCCTTGATCAAATCATCATGTTTTTTTGGTTTCTAGTTTCTCTAAATATTTCATTTTCTCTTCATCTCATTCCTACTGCTGGTCACCAAGTCCTATGGATGCCAAATAGTCACCTATCATTCAACCATGAAATTAGCACTTCAAATCCCCCTTGACACTGGGTAACATTTTCCTTAAGGAAGCAGAGATTATGATTCAATATGTAATATCAGTTGGAAAGGGAGACATTTCTTCACAATTACTCATAAGGGATGAGAAGGGGATTTCTCTAACTTTTGCTGGGATTTTATACATTCTCATTCCCAAAGGGAATATGTGAGTTATTAGCTACAGTTTCTCAAACAATATTTTTTGGTTTGGATGTGTGCTTTTGTCAGTGTAAGGAACTCCTGGCATGGACTCCTGCTGTATAACTTGTAGTCTCATGAAGTCAGCAAGAGCACTTAGAAGTTATGTTACTTAGCCATGTTACTTGGTCACCCATCTAACATATTTCAGAAACTAGGACCAGAAGCCCTATTCGATTTGCCATTCTACCTTTCTATACCCTCTTCTCTTGCTATCTATCCCTCTAATTGGATAGGTCCTCCTAGGTCATAGAGATCTTACTTTCTCTCTGGGCTGCACTCTTGATTTTCTCTATTTATCTTCTTTTTATGTGTTGGCTCCCTTCCATTAGAATGTAAGTTCTCTGAGGGTAGGGACTAGATTTTTCTCTTTTCTTTTTTTTTCTTATATTTATATTCCCAATACTTAGTACAGTGCCTGGGACACAATAAGTTTTAATAAATATCTATTGGCTGTTACCTGTATACATCTTGCATCAAGTTTTTTATCTGGTCAAAATAAACAATTTAATCTTGCATTCCCTTCTATCCTCTATAATGCTCAACATTAGAAATTTCATGGACTAAACTATAAGTAAAGATTTGGTGGTTGATTCTCTAAAATTTATTCTATTGGCCAGATCAGAAAAATTTAAAGACTATTCATTACTTTTCAGAGGCTTCTCCAGAAGATATTTTAAGGCTGGAAAGGAGAACAAACAGATGAATTTCAGAAAGGAGATCAGTTGATTGGATTGTATCCAGAGGAGAGTAACCAGGATGTTCATGATATGTAAGAATTGGTTGATGAAACTGGGAAATATATAAGCCAGATAGGAGAAGATTTAAGACTAAAAAAAAAACCCCACCTTCAAATATTGAAATATCAGTGATGTTAAAAGAAGGATTAGACTTACTTTATTTGGGCCCAGAGGGCAGAGTAAGGAGCAATAGCATAAAAGTTAGAGAGGCAGATTTAGACTTGATATAAAGAAAGATTTTTTTTTAAACAGATATTCAAGAGTGGGATTTACCCGTGAGAGGTCCTGGGTTTTTCTTCATTTAAGCATATCAAGAAAAAGTTGGATGACTACTTATTGGGGATATAATAGAGGGGATATATGATAAGTTACTGGTTGGATAAATTGTACTGCTCCTAAAGTCTTTTTCAACTTTGATCTGAGATTCTTTGTAACTAGTTGTGTTTTTTAATCGATCTCCCCATATACATGTTAGATTAGAGATTCTTAAACCTTTTCCATTCATAAAACCTTTTCTGCTGAGAAATTTTTACATGATATTGAGTATATAGGTATAAAGTAGGTATACAAATCAAAATTTGTTAATAATAAATCATAATTTGGCAATCCCCATATTTAGTTATAAATCCCCAGATGGGGTAATAAACCAGACTGAGAAGCTGGGTGTTATATAACGTCTGGTTGGGGTCAGTGATACTTCCCTTAGTCTTGTCCCTAAGTGGGATAAATAGTATTATCTTGCTTTATTGATCCCATATGTTTCATCTCCTAGCACCTTCATATGGGTCTGAATATTCTAAATGTTCTCCTGACAAAAGGACCATAATATCTGACAGGGAAGAAAACTGAAAGGGATGGCCACTTCAAGCAATTTCCTCATTATGATGGGATGGAGGGTAGAAGATAGTTTATGGGGTGAGGGAGAGACCATAATTGGAAGATAGGAGTATCTCTTGATCTTGAAACTGTGTTCTATTGGTCTAGATTAGCTCTATAACCAGAGGAAAAGCCAAGCAATCAAATTAAAGAGAGGAAAGTGTGTTGGTCACACATATAATATTGATGACACTATCAAATTAAATATTTGAAGAATCCCCATTTCTCTTTGCTTCCTCTTAAATGAACTATATTTTTTCTTCATTATCAGAGGACTTTAAAGTTCCCATAAATATACTCACTATCCCTATTTATACTTCATTTTAAATTTAAAAATATTTTTTTAGATTAGAAGGAATTCACTAAATTTCCTCTGAGTGAGTTGTGAGCCTCAATAAGTAGTAGAATTATAAGCTCTAAGACTCTCAAGTCTTTTTAGAAGGAAAGTCTTGCTCAGGGCCTTATTGGCCCTTTGAATCCCCACAAACTAGGAAATCCCTTCTTTGCTTTCTTTGGGATTTTTTTTTGTTTGTTAGGATCAGAAGGTATTATTTAGAGGAAGGGAACAGAAGATGGAAGATGGGGAAGGGTGGAGATTGGGAAGAGATCATAGAATTTAGAACTGGAAAGAATCTTAGAGAGCATTTCATCCAGTCCTATATTTTAGCATCACCAGGTCAGGACATTTTCCCAGGGGATTGGTGAGGGAATTTCTGCCTAAATTAAGAGACAGAAAAATGTCATCATTTCCCTGGCCACACTAAGTCATGGCTACTGATGAGGAAAATGAGTCTAAGGGAAGTTAAGCCTAAGAACATGTAATTGAATAATGAGAAGAACCCAAATTCAAATGTTTTTTTCCTGACTCTACATTCAGAATTATTTCCAGTTTATTAAGTGCCCAGAAAGGCACAGACACTGAATATTTAGAGTTCTATGAGAATAAGAATAGATACTTAAGCATCTAGCTATGGTTTAAAAGGGAAAGACCCTGGAGGTATAGAGGACGAAGCACTGAGTATCCAGTACAGGGCAGGACCAGATAACCTCCCAAAAGGAGAATGGGTAACTTCTCACTCAGGTCCTAGGCAAGGTTTTCCTGCTTACTGAGCCTCTAGGTTTCCTTCCCCAAAAGATGAATCTGTTCTCCATTTTCCTCTATTGCCTCTCATTTGGAATCAGGAACCCAGAAAAGATGTGAGTTGTAAATTCTTAGGATTGTAACCTGCAAAGAGTATTTTGCAATTTTTTTCTTTTAATAGACTTTCACTATCCGAGATGGCTCAAATGGATGGACTCAAAGAACTGAAATTCTACTTTATGATGACCTTTCCTTTTTCTCCTAGCCCTTTCTCTTTCTCTGTTTGTGTGGCCTGGGAAAATCTTCTATTTTTCTGTCACTGGGATACCGCTTTCCCAGTCAGAAAAATGGGGAGAATTATTTTTTCTTAAGCCTTAGGACTATTGTAGAGTGAGCATAAAGTTTGTGGAGGGTAATTGGAGGACTCAGAAAAATGGCAACAACTGAGGAAAATGTATCTCCCAGCTTTTCTATGTTTGTTTTTTCCCTTTGCCTTTTCTTGCCTTTTTAAAGCTCTCTCTGTGTCTGTGCCCATTTGGTTCCTATGTGTCTGTCTCTGTTTATGCGTCTGCTTTGGTCTTGGTCTCAGCCTGCACCTGCTTCAGAAGTCTAAGTGATGACTGGACAGAGGCCTGCTGGCAGTCAGAGCTGGGCTAGAGGAATGGGGGTTGGGGTTGATTAGAACAGGACTGTCTCTCCTTAGGAACAAAGATCCTTCCCCTACCACCCACCTTCCTCATCCTTTCCAATAGTCATTTTTTTTTCTGAGACTAAAAAGTACAGTGTCATGAGATGAGGAGGCAGGGGATGGAAGATGGGGGAGGCAGTGAAAGAAAAGAGCTGTGTCAGTGTGAGTCTCTCTTTGGACTGCTAGCCAAAGCTGGCTTAGCTCAAGTCATGAGCTATCAACATTGGTCTTTTGAAAATAAGGAACAAGGGTGAAAAAAGGCGCGAGTGGGGTGGGAGGAAGATGAACAGAGGAGGAGAGAAAGGGGGGAGTAAGGAGGAAAAGGGATAAAGGAGAGGAAAGAAAAATAAGGCAAAAGAAGGAGAGAAGAGAAAAAGGGAGGAGTGAGAGAGACAGGGAGAAGGGAAAGAGACAAGGGGGAATCAGAAAAAGGGAGAGAGGAGAAGAAGAGATAGAGAGATAAAGGAGGAAGAGAGAGAGGAAAGAGAGAGATAGAAAGAGATAGGGAGAAAAAAGAGACAGAGAGACAAAGAGGGGCAGAGAGAGACACACACACAGAGAAAGACAGAGAAAGACTGATTGAGAGAAACAGAGAAAAATGAAAAAGGAAAAAGAGAGGAAAAAAAGGGAAAAGGAAAGAGAATGAGAAAGAGGAAAAGGGGAAAAGAAGGCAGAGAAAGAGGAACAGGTTGAAAGGGGAAGGGAGAAAAACAGAAAAATAGAGTACACAGACAGAGACAGAAACAAAGAGACAGAGAGAAGCAGACAGAGAGATATAGAGACAGAGAAAGACACGGAGAGACAGAGACAGATAAAGATACAGAGGGACACACAGAGAAGAAAGAGGGAAGGAAAAAGAGGAAAAGAGAGAGAATGGGAAAATGAGGAAAAAGAGAATGGGAGAAGGAAGAGAAGGGGAAAAGAGAGAAAAAGAAAAAGTGGAGACAAAGGGAGAAAGGATTATATTAGGAAAGTGAAAGAAAAAGAAAGAAAGCAAGGAAGGAAGAAAGAAAAAGAAAAAGAGATAAAGGAAGGAAGGAAGGAAGGGAAAAGAAAAAGAAAGCAGGTGGGGGAGGCAGGGCAGCCTGTGGATTAAGGGAGGGTGAGGGGGAATGAGAGATCTGAAAACAGGTGGGGACTATTTAAGCAAAAGGCCCAACTCAGCAGTTTTCTTTCTTTGGGCTTGGAAAGGGTTGTTTGGTTTAGCTGGGTGGCAGGATTGAGGCTGGGAAGACTATTTGCATTCTAGGGGAGGGACCTGGGATACAGGGTTGGAGGAGGGTTCTTATATTCCTTGTTGCCTTTGGACAGCTAACCCCCTCTGTTTCCCCCTCAAAGGAAATTGTTTGGAGGGGCCAGATCTTCCAGTTTCCTTTTGGGAACTTTGGATCCCCCGTGTTAGTTCATGCTTCTTCAACCTGGGGGACATTTAGAAACATTTGGATGGGAAGAGAAGGGCTAGGAGGTGAAACTTGTGGACAAGGGTGGGGGCTTTCACGTCTACTGTCACAATATATCTTTGTACAGACTTCCTTTCGTTTGTTTTTAGCTTTCTTTCTTAAAAAAATAAATTGGAGGGGATGTAATTTTTCATGTAATAATTGATTTAGAATGGACAGGGGCCCTAGGGGTTCTTTTATTTTACAGGTGGGAAAAACGAGGTCCAGAAATAAGAAATGACTTCCCAGTTTTAATGGGAGGTATTACCATTAGCAGATTCCATCCAAGGTCCAACAATCTTTCTAGTGCAGCACACGAATTCTCATTCTTACTGGCCTAATAGAAAGGGAACCTTAGAGATAATCTAGCATAAACTTCTCATTTTATTGATTATTGGGCTTTAAACTTTTGTTTTGACTATCTTTATACTATTAAAATTATTGGGGATCTGTCCAAAGAGTTTTTATTTATTTATATTTTATTTATAGGTATTTACCATATTAGAAATAAAAACTAATTTTGAACTTGTAGACCCTCTGAAAGGGTTTCAGAGACTCCCAACTTTTGTTCTCAATATCTTTATAATATTAATAATCATTGGGATCTATCCAAAGAGTTTTTATTTATATGGGTTATATTTATAGGTATTTACCATATTAGAAATAAAAACTAAGTTTTGAATTTGTAGACTCTCTGAAAGGGTTTCAGAGATCCCCAGGATTCTGTGGATCACACTTTGAAAGGCACTGTTTTAGATGAGGAAAGGGGCCCAAGCAGGCGTAGTCACTTTTTTGTGGTCATATAAATAGGAGCAATGGAATGTCAATTTTTGTTCTATTCAGAAAAATTTACAGGAAATAAATTCTTTGGGGTCTTTTAAACTCTGTAGGCCAGGGATTCTAAGACCCCAGGGGATTCTGAGAACAGTGTGCCCTCTTTCTGGGAGATGGCACGAACTCATGGAGAGTCCAGATTTAATGCAGAATTGGGGTATCAACTAAATGTATCCGTTTGTCAAAGATGTGGTTTATCTTTGATCCTTAGATAGTGGGGATAGTGAAGGGGGAAGAAGGGTGTAAATATATATGGGACATGCTTTCCATATGTGAGTGGACAATAACACACATACCAGAGTCCCCTGCTCCAATTCAATGGCAAATGGCAAACAGCACAAGATTCTCCCATTTTAGTGCAGAACAAAACATCTATTGAATAAGAGGTCATTGTCTTCTTTTAAGGTTATAGTCTGAAAGCCATGGCAGAATGGATAGCATGTCACCATCCTACTCAGCAAACTACAGTGTTTGCCTAATTATTTTTAGGGTCTGTTTTCACTTAAAGCTCCCTGCAACCCGGCCCCAACCTTTTCAACTTTTTTTGTGCATTCCTTTCCTCATTACAAACTTTGGAATTATCAAATTGGCCTTTTTGCAATTCCTTTCTGTGGTTTTTATTCACTTGTGCCCTCTTCCTCCTCAGTGATTTGCTATTTTCTTTTCCAGCTCATTTTATAGAGGAGGAAACTGAGGCAAGCAGTGATTTGTCCAGTTAGTAAATGTCTGAGGCTGGATATGAATTCAGGTTTTCCTAATTCTAGATCCACTGCCCCATTACAATTCCTTGCCAAATTCCAATTCTCATCTCCCTGTCTTTAAACTGCCTTATTTCCCAGGCCTGGAAATTTATTCTCTCCTCACCTCTCAGAATCCCTAGTTCCTTTAAAGGTTCATCTCCATGGACACCTTTTACAGTAGGCTTTTGATGGCTTCCCCCCACCCCTGTTCTCCCTCCCACAGTAACTTTCCTCTGAAATCACTTTCAACTACTTACTATTTACCTTCTACCTATTTTCTTTCTTCCTTCCTTCCTTCCTTTATTTCCCTTCCTTCCTTCCTTCCTTCCTTCCTTCCTTCCTTCCTTCCTTCCTTCCTTCCTTCCTTCCTTCCTTCCTTCCTTCCTTCCTTCCTTCCTTCCTTCCTTCCTTCCTTCCTTCCTTCCTTCCTTCCTTCCTTCCTTCCTTCCTTCCTTAATCACAGTAATGTTGACTCTCATTCAGGTGCTATATTTGCCTGTAGAAGACACTAGTTACTTTTATTATGTTCGAAAATATGGCAAGGATTGGACATTTCAGTGTCTCCTGAAATCCTACCTCCTACAAAAAGAACTGACAGGAGGCTTTCTTTTCATTCTTTCTAGTCATTGTGATGTAATCCCCTCAAAGTACTTGCTCTTACTCTCTATGTATAGTATATACATATGCACATATATAATATATACACACATTCACACGTATCCATACTGTACATATGTATAATATATGCATGCAAAAATACTTATACACATGTATATGATATATATGCTTATACAATACACACACTCACACACACACATATATATATATCAGAAGTGGAGTATCAGATAAGAAAAATGAGCCACTTCAGGATTTTTTATCCCTGTTTACACTTCAAATCTGAAAGTCAATTATTTGTTTAGTTAAGAGGTTCTGCCTTGATTGGGCCATTAGTGCCCTTTCATAAATGGAACTTTGTTTGGATTAGATAAACTATTTTAATTTTATAGCAAGAAGCCAAGATCAAGTCAACCTTGAATATAGGGCTTTGCTGCCAAAAAGAATTTATCCCCTGGTGAGCAACCTACTGGTTTCCTCTCCTGGTTGCCAGCTTGGGCTTTGGATGACAACAGATATGGTCTATCCCCAGTCAAAGTCTCTTCATCTTAGGAGAAATTATTGGAGTTTCTTTTCCATTAACGTAGGGTTTGGGAAACACGGGGTCATTACTAAACTATGATGAGATTTCAATGGAATAAATTTAAATATGGTCTTTTAATATACAATGCTAATAATATAGCATTTTAATGCTTTAATATATAATGTTAATAATATAGCATTTCAGGGTTTGCAAATTACTTTCCTTATAACAATTCTGGGTTGCAGGTAGCTCAGATATTATCTCCATTTTTATAGTTGAGGAAATTGGGGCTCAGAAAGGATGTGATTCATTCATACAATAAGCATTTGTTAAGTGCCCATTATGATAATAGCTAGCATTCATATAGCACTTTAAGGTTTACAAAATACTCTGCATATATTATCTCATTTGATCCTTACAACAACCTTGTGAGATAAATGTTATTTTGTTTATAGAAGAAGAAATTGGCTGAAAAGTTAAGTGGCTAGACCAGTGGAAGAGTTGATAAGTGTATGATGTAGAATTTAAGGGTTTTTAGGTGAATACTGTGTTTTTCAAGAATCTCAGGTCATGGAACTGTAAGCTTTCAGTGGAACCTACATGACCTGGAAACAGTCTGATCTCTGCCTTTCAGGCTTTCTTATCTCCAGAACTTGGATTGAGTCAAGCCAACACCTGTAGGCCTGTCCTGGGTGGACTTCCAGTAGGCAGTTGATGGCCTCTCAAGTATGTCAGGGTTAGACTCTGTAACATTCAGAGCTATTATCCTGCCTATTTACCACTGTTCTTCCCTGGGAATGGGGGATGGGGAACTGAGTCTGAGGTACCTGCTCCAGTTTAAGTGCCTTTTAGGTTCAATGAAGGAAGCATAATAGACAGAGTTCTGGACTTAAAAAGAAGGACATTGATATTTAAATCCCTTCTGACATGGATAGCCATGGATATATCACTTAGCTCTCTCTAGGTCTCTTTAGGTATCTTTCTGAATATCTTTCTAGGACTAATCTGCTAAATCATAGATGGGTAAGGATTGTCGGAATTGTAATACCTGGCAGTGATCTTCTGTACTCACAGCCCCTTCAGCATTTACACATGTAAGTCACTCTGGTAAGCACTGTCATGCAAAAACAAAATTAAAAACAGACCCTGCCCAAGCTTTTGTCCTAAATCACATAGGCAGTAAGGGTCAAAGCTTGATCTCCAACCGGAGTCATATCTCTATTTTCTTTTCCACGAAATGGTGGCTATTACTCTAATTTAACACTCCTGCCTGCAAATCTTAACATACTAATAATTTATTAGCTTTGAAGTAGAATCAGTCAATCAGAGCCTGAGGATGGAAATGTTAACTCAAGGAATCATTTGCAAATGCCTGGATGGGGTTGTAATGTATATTTTGGGAGGGAGCATCCACACAGCAAAATCAATTTTTTTGAAAAGCTGATTCAGAAAATCCTTCATTGGTTCACTTTTTTTTGTTGTTGGTCACAGCCTTTCAATTCATCTTGAAGGATTCAAAATAATAGCTGGTAATCCTGAAATACATTTTGGTCAATGGCCTTGTCTAAATGATCAGAGTCTATTTATTGAAATCCTTTTTTATTCTGTCCCCATAATCCATGTGTGACCCATGTGTGGTCAGACTCTTACCAGTCTCTTCTGTAAAAGATTGAAATTCTTATGAAACAAACAAACAAAAAAAAAAAACCTCATAATTTTAAGGGTTATTTTCTGGATAGTCTATATCATTTCCCCTAAAATGCCTTAGCACTGAAATCTTAAGGTCAAACAAAAGTCAACAATCCCCATTGTGTGAATGTCAAAGATGACAACGAGAAGGCCAATTTACAGTGACATTGCTACCACAGCAACCTTGCCAACACATGCAAGCCATCCCCTGTTACCATTCCTGGTCTCTCCAGAATTGGCAAGTTAACTGACTCTCTTGACCCTTAATCCCTTTCTCCTCCACTACCACCTCCTCCTCCTCTTCAGCCCGGGAGATCAGAACAGGTGTTAACAACTTGACAGGCTACTTTTGAAGGTTCCCTGCACCCTGCTCCTGGGGCAAAATCCATTTGGAGCAGGTTTCTAGGTAGAAAAAAACTCAGTTCCTCTTTGTGTCTCTATGTCTTTGGACCTCACTTAGGGAAGAGTCCAGGAGGAGGAATCTTGCCTAATAGATCTTCAATAATTTTTATTATTTCAGCAAACTGCAAGAAACCTTAAGAGCTCTGTTAGCCTCACAATTTGAATAATAAACTCTTATGTTTGAATCGTGAAACGTGAATAACTTTAAAAATTATTTTAAATTAAAGTTGTTTTTTTTTTTTCAAAACACATGTGTGGATAATTTTCAACATTCATCCTTGCAAAGCCTTGTGTTCCAATTTTTTTTCCTCTTTTCTCCCCATCCCCTGCCCTAGACAGCAAGTAAATCTATATAGGTTAAACATATGCAATTCTTTTATACATATTTCCACAAATATCATGCTGTACAAGAAAAATCAGATCAAAAAGGAAAAAATGAGAAAGAAAACAAAATGCAAGCAGAGGACAAAAAGAGTGAAAATATTATATTGCTGAGTAACTTCTAAAGGGGAAAGAGGATTGTTCCTTTCCCTTAATCTCCTCTTCCTAGGTGTTTGTTGCTATTTACCCTCTGGAATGGTCTTAACACAAAAGACAATTTGATACATACCTGGAAAAACTTAAAATCCCTCATCAAGGCAATAACCAACCATAATTCCAGAGGACTCTTTCTGAATGCAAAATGAGTGATCGTTAGCATTTTTATGACCTGTAAATTATAGAAAATTTCTGACAGTGAGTGACTTTGGTGTTTGCTAACTGGGAGTCACTCATTTTCTTATAAAGGAACAGAAGAGGTGTGGGAAGGAGCACAGGGCTGGAGAGCAAGTTTTTGTGGATCAGACATAGTCCCTGACTTCTGGGTTATCTAGGGAAACAAGAATGACTATGGTCAGTTTTATATTTCATTTTATTGGATGCAACTAGAAGCCCCTAGTGAGGGGTTGTGTCAGGAATGTACCACCTCAGATCTATGAGGTCATTTCTTTCAATAGATTCAGCCCTTAGGAGGCAGTGTCTCCAGCCCTATGGCCAAATTTTAGTACAGTGATATGAATATAGCTAAAGACCAATAAATGGTGTTGACTGACAGGAATCTCAGGAGGGATATGGGAAATTTGGAGTAAGTTCAAAGGACAGACACATAGGTGATGAAATAACTAGAAATAAAACCTATGGGGCAAGGTTAAAGGAAATGAGATAGTTCCATCTAAAGAAGGGAAGACTGGAGAATGGTTGAATGGTGATTTCTAAGTGTCTCAAGGGTCAGTAAAAGGGGGCGGGAGCAATAATTTGCCATTCAATAAGTCTAGGGCAAGAGGCACATCATGATTTGACCTTTTTGCAGAATCATAATTTCCCAGAACTTCAGACACATACAATTAGTATCAAATTGCATTCTAAAATCATGTTGTCTGCATTATCAGTGCAACAGCTCCTTTTTATTAATGGGAATAATAGACACTTTATAGACAGAAGCTCTGCAGGATGTTTGTACTAAAAGTATATCTATAGAGCACATGGGAATATAAGTAACTTGTAGGGTGGGAGGTGGGGGAGGGAGGGAAACATGTGTTTGGAGCCAGGCTATAATCACATGTTCCATTATATTTATGGTGCTATTTTCAACATTATAGCTAAATAGACTATTCCACACACCTCCAAATTTTCAAGAAAAAATGGAACAGATCTCTAATGGTGGAAATGTAAGTTCCTATGACAGATAATGAGAGCAGTTTTCTTTTTTTTTCTTTTTTTATGGTAATTTATACTTTAAAGCTATTTTTGTGAATTTTTTTTCTTTTTTTTTTCTTTTTCTTTTTTTTATTAATTTTTATAATTATAACATTTTCTTTGACAGTACATATTCATAGGTAATTTTTTTTTACAACATTATCCATTGTACTCCCTTCTGTTCCAAATTTTTCCCCTCCTTCCCTCCACCCCCTCCCCTAGATGGCAGGCATTCCCATACATATTAAATATTTTATAGTATATCCTAGGTACAATATATATGTGCAGAACCGAATTTTGTTGTTGTTGTTGTTGTTGCAAAGGAAGAATTGTATTCAGAAGCTATAAATAATCTGGGAAGAAAAACAAAACAAAACAAAACAAAACAGTGCTCACAGTTTATACTCATTTCCCAGTGTTCCTTTTCTGGATGTAGCTGATTCTGTACATCATTGATCAATTGGAATTGGATTAGCTCTTCTCTATGTTGAAGATATCCACTTCCATCAGCATACATCCTCGTACAGTATCATTGTTGAAGTGTATAATGATCTCCTGGTTCTGCTCGTTTCACTCAGCATCAGTTGATGTAAGTCTCTCCAAGCCTCTCTGTATTCCTCCTGTTGGTCATTTCTTACAGAGCAATAATATTCCATAACATTCATATACCATAATTTACCCAACCATTCTCCAATTGATGGACATCTGTAATTGTCCAGAAAACCTGAGTTCTCACTTAATAATCCTAACAGACATCCATTCATTTTCCAGTTTCTAGCCACTATGAAAAGGGCTGCCACAAACATTTTGGCACATACAGGTCCCTTTCCCTTCTTTAGTATTTTCTTGGGATATAAGCCCAGGAGTAGCACTGCTGGGTCAAAGGGTATGCACATTTTGATAACTTTTTGGGCATAATTCCAGATTGCTCTCCAGAATAGTTGGATTCTTTCACAACTCCACCAACAATGCATCAGTGTCCCAGTTTTCCCACAACCCCTCCAACATTCGTTATTTGTTCCTGTCATCTTAGCCAATCTGACAGGTGTGTAATGATATCTCAGAGTTGTCTTAATTTGCATTTCTCTGATCAATAGTGATTTGGAACACTCTTTCATATGAGTGGAAATAGTTTCAATTTCATCATCTGAAAATTGTCTGTTCATATCCTTTGACCATTTATCAATTGGAGAATGGCTTGATTTCTTATAAATTAAAGTCAATTCTCTGTATATTTTGGAGATGAGGCCTTTATCAGAACCTTTAACTGTAAAAATGTTTTCCCAATTTGTTACTTCCCTTCTAATCTTGTTTGCATTAGTTTTGTTTGTTTAGAAACTTTTTAATTTGGTGTAATCAAAATGTTCTATTTTGTGATCAATAATGGTCTCTAGGTCTCCCTTGGACACAAACTCCTTCCTTCTCCACAAGTCTGAGAGGTAAACCATCCCATGTTCCTCCAATTTATTTATGATTTCGTTCTTTATGCCTAAATCTTGGACCCATTTTGATCTTATCTTAGTATGTGGTGTTAAATGTGGGTCCATGCCTAGTCTCTACCATACTAATTTCCAGTTTTCCCAGCAGTTTTTGTCAAATAATGAATTCTGATACCAAAAGTTGGGATGTTTGGGTTTGTCAAACACTAGATTGCTATTTTTATTCACTATCTTGCCCTGTGAACCTAACCTAGTCCACTGATCAACTAGTCTATTTCTTAGCCAATACCAAATGGTTTTGGTGACTGTTGCTTTGTAATACAGTTCTAGATCAGGTACAGCTAGACCACCTTCATTTAATTTTTTTTTCATTACTTCCCTTGAAATTCTCGACCTTTTGTTGTTCCATATGAATTCTGTTGTTATTTTTTCCAGGTCATTAAAATAGTTTCTTGGAAGTCTGATTGGTATAGCACTAAATAAGTAGATTAGTTTAGGGAGTATTGTCGTCTTAATTATATTCCCTCGGCCTATCCAAGAGCACTGAATGTCTTTCCAATTATTTAAATCTGACTTTATTTTTGTGGCAAGTATTTTGTAGTTTTGAGAGCAATGTTTTCTTAAAGGACGGTGCTAGGAGTAACTATATAAGGGTCAAGGGAGAATCATCTACCATTCCTCAAATTACACTGTATAGTTATATTGCCTATTCATAAGGCTGGCTATGGTAATGAGTAGCTAGTAGGACAATGTTGTGGTCATCTTTTTGCAGAGAAATGGAGGTCAAATACAGAAGAGCTATTTTTCAGCAGGATATTTGTTTACCCTGAGTATAAGTTGAAAATCACATTTTCCTCCACTAGCATGAAGATACATACCCTAGCTCAAAAATATGAACACCCCATGAAAATATGAATAACTCTACTATTGAAGTATTTATACCTCCATGAGAATATGTATGTTCATGTAAGTAGGAATACACTTCCTACTATAAAGGTAGAAAAATATGAATTTTAAAAGAAGTTTATGTTTTAAATTAAGGGAATAGCAGCAGCAGAAGCAGAACAAGTTATATAAAAGTTAAGTTAAATTTAAACTTTTGCAAATTTAATAGTCAATAATGCTAGATCTGGGGGTAGAAGTCCTATTTAATAACTTTGTATATGTTTGTATTTCTTAACATTGTATTTGTACTATGTATTTTAAAATTTTTATTTTTTCCTCATGAAAATACATTTGCTTTCCCTTCTACTTCCCTAATCATTTGGGGAGGGGAGAAAATCAAAACTCATAACAAATATGTAAAATTAAGCAAAACAAATCTCCACATTGGTTTATCCCATTTTGCATCTTGAATCTTTCACTTTAATGCCAAGAGATGGGAATTATTTCTTCGCCATTAGTCCTCTAGAATGTTTGGTCATTGTATTGATCAGAGTTCTTAAGTCTTTTAAAGTAATCACTGAATGGTCATTGCCTCAGTCAAACTGAGACCTGTTAAAAGACTTTGGCTTAAAAAGACCAAGGTCTCTCCCATTTCATCCAGGGCCATGTCCTATTGTCCTGATCTTATCTAGTCATCGGTCCCAGATGGCTCTGAAAGAGAAAGTGAAATTGGTAACATTGCACAACCCTCCCTCACCTGGATCAAATTCATTTGAATGTCATGACATCATCTCCCTGATGTCATGGGCTTCTTTGAGAAGGAAGGAAAAACAACAATGTTGTTATTGTATGTATTGTTCTTCTGATTCTGCTCACTTCTTTCATCAATTCGCACAAGTCTTTCCAGGATTTTCTATTATTATCTCTTTCATCATTACTTAGGGTATCCCATTACATTCATATGCCATATTTTTTTTTCAGCCATTCCCCAAATGATGGTCATTATCCCTTAATTTTCAGTTCTTTGTGACTACAGAAAGAGCTGGAGTGTGCTGTATTATATTTTTACATGTAATTGTGTACCCTTCCCCACTGGAGCCTAAGTTTTTTTTTTTGTTTGCTTTTTTTTGGGGGGTGTAGGGATTATTTGGGGGGTGTACAAAGAATTCTTGATTTTCAAAGTAGAATGCTTAGGTTTAAGTCTTGACTCCACTATTTGCTAGCTGTATGAGTTAAGGTAAAATATTTTACTTCTTGGAATCCCAATTTCCTTCTTTGTAAAACAGGGCTAGTGACAGTTACCCTTCTTCCACTGAACTCTTCTAAGCCCTCACTTTAGCAGGAAGGGGACCTGGGGGATTTTTCAAGGCTGTGTTGAATGGAGCATCAGCTGTGAAGCAGATCCTATCTATCTGGAAAGGCCTTGAAGCCAGGACTATGGACTCTATCTATCATAAAAGGATGGATTTTGCTAAATTTGAAGACTCTCATTATCAGAAGGAACTTTTCAGCCACTGCATGATCTTCTACAACTTCTATCTCCTAACATCAACATGTAAATTTTGGGTGAATAGGGAGTGTTTGTTCTTTGTACTTGCATCTCCACCACCTAATACAGTGCCTGACATATAGTAGGTGCTTAATGCTAAGGCTGATGGATTGGTGCTAAGAGATGGGGGGGCTGTCCCTGCAGACACCATAAAAATATATTATCGTAATTGTCCTTGTCTCTGTGGCTCTGGGCTAAATTAGGAGGGAGAGATGCAGTTTATGTATTTGTAAGTGGCAAAAGAGATACAATCCCTAAGCTTGGATTTACAGTGGGTGTCAAGTTGCCGTGGCCGGAAACCTGACCTGGCCCATTTTCCATGGGCGACTTAGCCAAACAATGGAACCAACAAAGGGAGCAACTCTGATATGTCAGTAACAAGCTCCAGAGCTGGGATGGGCGAGGTGGGGCTATTGAGCTGGTGAGGAGGGAGGGAATGACTGGCGGGAAACCGATCTTCTGCGTTCCAACTTCTTCTTGGGAACGGAGGAGCAAACCTCGTCTGATTTCCCCCTCGGTCTAAACGGTGGGAATTTTTCGTGGTAGATTATGTTTTCCTGAGGCGGTTTGAATTACACCTGTCCCATTTCATTTAATTAGGGCTGGGGCTGGTGCCTATTGTGTTCAACTGGCCTTTCTGCCCGCATGAATAAATAGTAACTTGTGTTTGTTTTTGTGGGGAGGGGGGGTGGAAGGTGAGGGGCGGGAGGGGAGGGAGCGTGAGGATGATGAAATCTTCGGGCCAAGGGGAAGTTATTAGTGGTCACGTTTTTTACCACAATAAGTTTCTGGAGGTTTGTCTTTCTAATCCAGCTCTCGCCTTCAGCTCCTTCCTCTGTTTCCCTTTCTGCCCCCTCGTCACGGACGCCTTTCTCCTTACTCTATTTCTAGGAGCCGGCTCTTTCTTTTTAGGATCGTAGAATTGGAGGATGCGGTGGAGATCACGTCCAGCTTTCTCTGCTTAAGGTCACAAAAGCAATTAGTGAGGGAATAGGAATCTAACCCGAGGCTTCTGACTCTTAGCCTGTGCTCCTTTCCGTGGTATCGCTTCCTTTGAACCCCTCCATATCACTCAGTCCCTGCTAAGGACTTTAGTCTCCCCAAGTACTTCTGCTAACATTTTCTGGTTTCAACTTTCCCCCTTAAACCTCTATGTACAAACATATTTACAGCAGCTCTTTTCTCAGGGCAGAGGATTGGAAATTGAAGGGATGTCCATCACCAGGGGAATGGCTGAGTAAACTATGGTATGGGATTGAGATGGAGTGCTGTGGTGCTATCCTGCTCAACGCTAAAACTTGGAAAGGATTCCATGGGCTCATGCAAAGTGAAACGTACTGTGTACAAAGTAACAACAATAATTTAAAATGGTTAGTTGCGAATGACTTTGTTATTCTCAGGATAACTAACTGTGAAGAACTTTTGATGGGGAATTCCATACTCAAGAAAGGAATTATGTTTAAATACAGACCAAACAAACCATCAAACAAACAAACAATTTTCCCCTTAAGTACCAGTGCCTTCATTTCTCTGACCTGGTCAATAAGACCAACCTGTAAGGTACCACCAATCTGAAGCTTTACTAAGTCCTGATATAGGCAACTCCTACTGATTGGCACTATGGTGAGAGGGATGAAAAAGTGGTAAAGTAACTCGCTTATTTTTCTATTGTGTAAAAAGACATCATTCTGGATTGGTCCAGAAAAAGAGGAAACATGATCTAGTGGTTAGAAGGGTCTCCCTTGGAGTCAGCCCTGACACATAGCTAGCTGGGCGATCATGGAAAGTCACTTCATCTCATGCCTCAGACAGTCGTCTGATGACAGTCCAGAGGAATTGCTCATTTGTATTAGTGTAGGGAGTTTCCATAGCAGGGAATTTCTCATACTGATAAAAATCACAGATTCAAGAAGAAAGATGGAAAAATAAGTGAACTGGTCATATAGCAAGAATGAGGGACAACAAGCAGTCAGACCAAATGTTATTCTGGAATCCACTTAATCAAAAAAATAGCCAAAAGAAGGTATCTATTAAGAATTCATTTCAGAGAACCTGGGGAAAGATGTGAATGAGTAGGGGAATGTCCCAAGATTCAGAGAAGGTCCTGGGTCCCATTTTTGCCTTTCATGCTTATTGTCTGACCAGAGACAAGAGAGTTGACCTTCTTGAGTCTGCTTCAGTTTACTCATTTGTAAAATGAGGTATTTGGACTTTTGTAGCTTTAGAACTATAATTCTCAACATAGACAAAACAGAATTCATTCTCTTCCCCCAAATTTTCCTCTTTACTCAGCTTTCTTACTACAATGAAGGCACCACCATCTTCCTAATCACTCAGCTTCTAAATGTAAACTCTCACTCTTACTCACACATATCTAGCCCATTGTTATCTAATAATTTTTTCTTACCCATACAGCCTCTCTCAGATATGTCTGCTTGTCCATTTACAAAGACACCATTCTAATTTATCTCTCACCTGGACTATATTGCCTTCTAATTGATTTCCTTGACTCAAGGTTCTCCTCACTCTAGTTAATAAATCTTCCACTCACCTGCTTCCAAGGATGTGATCTTAAAGGGCTAGGAGCACTGGCAGCAAGAATGGTCCAAAAGAAAAAAGCTCTGCATCAGGAGTTTGGTGGACTAGGTTTTAAATCTCCGTTCTGCTAATTATTATCTTATCTGTGTGATATCAGGTAAGTAACAACATCTCTGGGATTATAATATATTATTAGTAACCACAGCAATAATAACATTTATATAACACCTACTCTATGTCAGGCACTGTACTAAATACTTTACAATTAATATCTCATTTGATACAACAACTCTGAGAGGTGGGTACTATTATTGCTCCATTTTACAAAGGAGGAAACTGAGGTAAACAAGTTAAGCAACTTGCCCAGTAAGTAAGTGTCTAAGGCAAAATTTGATTTCAAGCTTGGCATTCTATATCCACTGCATCATTTTCTACACATTCAGTTTACAAGTTGTCTCCCTGATTAGAATGTAAGTTCCTTTAGGGAAGGACTTCTTTTTTTGGCCTTTATTTGGTGCTGGCAATATGTAAACAAAAAGGAAGCAGTCCATATCCTCAAGGAATTTACATTCTGTTGCTGGTGAAACACTAAGGAAAAGGAGTCAGTGTTTGTTTGGAGAAAGCCTAAAGATTTGGATAAGAAGGCACTTCAACACTTCTAGAATTTGTGATTTCATTGATGTGGCTTTTCTTGAGATCAATGAAGATTGGAACCTTTTCTTTTCTTGGTACACTGTTTAATGAGTTGCTGTGGGCAACATATACAGAATAGCTGGCTTTACCCATTCTCTTCATGTATGGAAGCTTGAGGCTCTCAATCCACAGGCTGTAACACAGATTCAGCTCCTTTGACATGTTGACTCTTGAAGAAGGTTCTTGTTTTTGTTGTAGTTATTATAGAGTTTGGAGAGATAGTTGCTATCTCTATAATGTAGCAACTATCTCTTCAAAGATGTCTGTGAGCTGGAGAAGTTTGCCTAGATAGAGCTCCTCTTCCCTTGTTTCCTCCTTGAGAAGATGTTGGGTTCCTAGAAAAAGTCACATTTTGATCCTGTCTTGAACCAGGATTCCATGGTTTGGTACAAGAATTTTGCTTTCAATCTTCCATCAGTGGAATTAGTCTTTGCATATAGTCAATCAAGATCTGTTTGTGGAGCAGCTCTTGTGTCTACAATTCTCAAATGAGAGCTGCAGGACCAAGATGTAGAACCAGGGCAAAAGAGTCCTTGTTTTCAGGGAGCTTAGACTCTATTTGGGACCAAGATTGCCAAGAGACACAAAACTTACATCTTCAGATGGGTATACTGAGGAAATCTACCTGTTGGCTTGAGTAGAAATTCCAACAGACATGCCCAGATATGCCCCAAGAGGAGCAAGTCTTCCTCCTGGGATCTCTTTGATGATGTATGAAGTCTCTAGGCAAAATATAAATGACATACATATATTGCTTTAAGATGCTCAAATTCTCATTTGAGGTTCAAAATCCTGTGAGATAGTTCTATAGGTATTATTATCTCCATTTTATAAAAGAAGAAACAGATTCAGGCAAGTGCTATATCAGGCTAGTGTCAGGATTTGAACTCAGGTTTCCCTTGACTTACTAAGACCTTTCATGTGATCTTTGTTCTGGTATTCAAAGCTAGGTCATCCCCCTGCATTAAACACTAACAAAGGGATTATTTAGGCACAAGTGGCTAGCAATAGAGAAATCAGGCAGAAAGAACAGAGGAGTTCCACAAAGGCATGGATTCAATTCTCTAGATTCAATTAGCCTGAGCTAACATGTGACTCAAGGTTTGTTAGGAGGTGGAAGGGGAGAAGAGGAAAAGGGAATAAGCAATGCACTCTTGCCATGCACTGTGCTTTTTTTTTTTTTTTAAACAAATATCTCATTTGATCTGTATAACAACCCTATGAGGTAAATACAATTATACCCCCATTTAATAGTTGAGAAAACTGAGTTAAGAGACTTGCTTAGGTTCACATAGCTTGTATTTGAGGCAGAATTTGAACTTAAGGCTTCCTGATTCTATTCACTGAACCATATAGTTGTCTCTTAATGGAAGTAGAAGTGGGTCAGGGAGGATTTCCTGAGCTAAACCAAAGTTGTAATAACTAGTGTCTGTAGAAATGTCATGACAGAGTGAATGCCTATGCCAAGACAAGGACCTGGTTGAAGCCAGGATCAACTTTATACCTTATCTAGGAACTTCATACCTCTTACAGGAGAAACATGAGGGATCTTGGTCCACCACATCACTACCTTACAAAGGATATTTGAGATCAAGTAATCAGTTATATTTTTGTGGTGATCTCCAGGATGTTGGGGTGTGAGGCAAGGCATGAGTAATACCTCTTAGGTGCTCTTTGAGGATAACCATACTAAACCCCACCCTTCTATCTGCTACTGACTCATCTTCTTATAAATTTTCTCTCTCCAGGTTCAAAGGCAGTCTAATGAGTATGCTTTGAATAATCTCAAGCATTACTAGCATTGCAGAATCTCTGTCTCTCTGTCTCTGTCTCCCTTTCTTCTCCCTCCTCCTCCCTCTCTCTTTCCCTTTCCTTTCCTTCTTTCCTCTCTCTACTTTCCTTCTCCCTCCTCCTCCCTACTCCCCCCCTCTCCTTCCCTACTGAACAATTTCCAGTGCTTTTTAATTACCTTTAAGAGTAAATATAAATTCCTCTGTTTAGATTTGAAAGTGCTTTACAAACTGTCCTCAACCTAGCTCTTTAGCCTCATTGGACACTCTTCCAGTACTGGCACTCTGTGGGAGGAAGGAAGGAAATAAAATATAAATAAATAATAAAGAAAAACAAGGAAGAAATGAGGAATAAAGGAAATAAGAAAGGGAAAAATAAAGCAGCAAGGAAATGAAGCAGGAGACAAGAAAATAAAGAAACAAGGAAGGAAGGAAGGAAGGAAATAAAGAAGAAAAGGAAAAAATAAAGAAGATAAGGAAGGAAGGAAGAGAGCAAGGAAATAAAGAAAAGAAGGAAGGAAACAAGTGTCCGTTAAATACCAACTGTCGGTTAGACAATATGGTAGATGCCTTGCAAATATTTTCTCAGTTTTACATTCTCAACAATCCTGAGAGGTAGATGCTAATATTATTTCCATTCTAAATCTCAGTAAACTGAGGAAATTGTGATTTAGACAAACTGGCTTTCTTTTTCTCTGTTACTCTCTCATGACAATTCATTTTGATTTCTACACTTTTGCATGGACAGTTCCACATGACTTGAAAGTATTCCTTCTTTACTACTATCTTACTGTCCTCCTATTCTTTGCCCTCTCTCATAGAAATAATAATGTAGGAAAGTTCAGTGTAGCTAATAATTTGGGAATTAGTGCTATTTCAGGCACTGGTTTCTCTTTTTCACCTATCCCACCCTGTTTATAAACATATATGGCATCATTAATTCCTATTGGACCATAGGATTTCAAGGTACAAGGAATCTTAGAGAGCCCCTTCAGACTGTGAAGGTTCAGAGAAGTGAGGCAAATTTTCCACCAAAGTCACACAGAGAATAAGTGACTGAACCAAAATTCAAATCCAGGTCCTCAATGGCAAATCTAGTTTTCTTCCTTCTCTTCACCCTGCTGCTAAGCTTTCCACACATTCCCCAGCTCTCTAGATCTTCATGTCATGTGGCTCAATCTTTTCTGAATTCCCCACTAAGAATATCTTTTATGTGTTGTTCACACACTAGACACTGTACAGAGCCCCAATATAGCTCAGTTGCTGTAGTCTGGGCCCTTGAAATCTGACAGGGAGAGCCTAGATTTGCTGTGTCAGGAAAGCTGCAGCTGTCTGGGGGCTGGAGCCATTCAAATCCTCCCTTGCCTGTCCTGCCTGAGCCATTGAAGTCTCCCTGTCAGCTGGCAAAGAGCTTTGCTCCTGACAGGTATCACATTTAAAGAGAATCACCCTATTTATATACATCCATCTCTCTGAATGCTCCCCTCCTCCTCCAACCTTTCCCCTTGGTGATAGAAAAGCATAAAACAAACAAATGGTATTATCTAGCCTGAATGGCTTCAGTTTGTCACCTGGATAAATCCTCAGACTGCAGGTGCTGCAGAGAGGGGGTAGGAAGTCGGTTTTAAACACTAGAATGCAGTAAAATGAAAAAAAAAGTTTTGAAGCTGCTTTCTTTGGAGATTTTAAAAAAACCAAACAAGTCTCTATTTCTCTGAAATAGTAGAGGGGTGAAAGGATAGAGGAGAGGTATCATCTGCCCTAAAACAGAGGGATTAAGCTAATGACTTTGTCTAGATAGAATGTTGAATGATCCAGATGTTGGAATAGGAGTTAACTTTGTCCCCCCTCCTCTCCCCATTTCCAAATGCCCCCCTGAATTCTGTGATGATCCCAAACTTAGAATTCATCCCTTTTTATTGAAGGATTCACCATTTATTAAATAGAAAAAATAGAAAATTTATTAAATAAAAAAATAGAAAATAGTTTTATTTTAAAGGGTCATGGGGATAGCCTGAATGCCATAATTGAACTAGAAATCAGAGGACTTAGGCTACCATCTTAGTTGTATCACCAACTAGCTGTGTAACCTTGACCAAGAGATCCTCTACAACTCAATTCCTTCATCTGTAAAATTAAAGGCTAAAAATGGAGGATCTCGTCTGCTCCTTGTAAGGTAACAGTCTGATGAAATCCCCTTGGGAGTTATAATATTTGGGATTTGGGAAAGTGGAGTGTTATCTAGTACTCAGGTGAGTTAAGAGGGACTGGGAAAAAGGTACCTGGTATGGGAAGGCTGGAACATCTTAGGAAAACTTCAGCTATTTTATTGGTTTCCTAGGACCTTCTCCGGCCCCTGTGCCTCTGCTTTAAGTTTGCCTGGAACTTTGTGCCTTCCCATCTGCTAAGCACACTCTTTTGTTTCCCATTTCAATTCTGTGTATGGGGTTTATATTCCCATCTGCCAAGCATAAGAACACACTTCTTTTTTTAAAAATAGTACTTTATTTTTCCAAATGATAGTTTTCAACATTTAGTTTTGTAGGATTTTTGTATTCCATTTTTCTCTTCCTCCCTCCCTTATCTCTCCTCTCTTCCAAGACAGCAAGCAGTTTGATATGGGTTAAATGTGTGAAGTTCTTTAAAACATATTTCCTTATTTGCCATGTTGCAAGTACATACTCCTTTACAACTTTGGTATAGATGTATTTTTTGAAGCAAATAGTCCAAAACTTTTTTTTTTACATCTTTAAAAACACAATTCTAGTATTTTGACAAATATTTATACAGGCCCTTCTTTATGTAAGGGTTTGTAGAGGATGCTGGAGCTACAAAGAGGAAAAAGAGATCTCATTCCTTAAGGTGATTGCCACATAATACCACGAAAATCACAGAATTGGAGTTGGAAGCGGTCTTAGAAGCAGCCATACATATGAGTCTGACTCATGCTTGAAAGGAATCTGTGACATTGTCCTAGACACTTTGGTTGTCTAGTCTCTGTTTGAAGACCACCATGAAGGTAGGTCATTTGATTTGGGTGCATTTCTAAATGTTAGCAAGTTTTTTCCTAATACAAGCCTAAATATGCCTCTTTGCAATTTCCTCCCTAAAGATGACAGCCCTTTAAATACAGGAAGACAAATATCATTCCCTTTCTTCTCCCTCCACGGCCAATTCATAGTCCTCTTTTTCTGGATTAACATGGTCAGTTCCTTCCATCAGTCCTCAAGTATCATGGATACAAGTCCCTTCATCATCCTAGTGGCTTTCCTGTGGACATTCTCTGATTGTCTTTCTTAAATCTGAATGCCCCAGTCTGAACACAATATTCCAGATGAGACTCAATGAAAGCAGAATAGAGGGACTAATATCTTCCTGCTCTTGGGATGAATAGTGGAGTGAATATGCAATGTACTTGTAGAGGTGTTCCTATATCAGTTAGTCACTTCTGCCATTGTTCAGTTTTTTTTTTCTCTAGGAAAATATACTAGAATGGTTTGCCATTTCCTTCTTCAGTTGATTTTATAAATGAGATAACTGGACCAAACAGGGTTAAGTAATATGGCCAGAATGACACAGCTAGTAAGTGTCTGAGGTCAACTGAACTTAGGAAGCCACTTCTATGAACCCACAAAAACAAAACAGAGAACAATTCAGTTGAATTCAAGAAGCAATTTTGAAATGCTTATTGTGTTCAAAGAAGTACTATGTTTGGCACTGGAGCAAGGATGTCTTGGTAAAGGTTTAACAATGAGCTCTCCAATGTTACAGACACAAACTTTTAAGTTTAATCTATGTCATTAATGATTTCTTTAACACATTCTCAAGTCTAGACAATCAACAAAATAATACATCAAACCCTGATTTATAGTTTGAGGATTTTTAAGGTGGAAATACTCACAATGAAAATTGAATTGCCTCTCCAGACAAGCTGGCTCCATTACACATACAAAGATAAAGTCCCTTCATTTAAGAAGCTGTGTATTCTATTTTGTGTAGGAAGCGAATAATACAAAAGTGATCCTGAGCATGCTCACATAAAGTCTATGGACCTCAATGTCCTCGTCTGTAATATGAAAAGATTGGACTATATGACTTTTTAGGTTTTCCCATTTCTAGATCTATGATCCCAAGAAAATATAAAATATACACCTTCATTCCTAAGGGGAGGGCAAGGCTTATTATGAACAACAGAACAGGTGTTTTAGAAGACCTAATGGAAGACTGGAAGCAGAGGGATGGAGCTGACATGGATGAGTATGAGGGAGGAAGAAGTGATGGATGGGGAAGTATACCTGATCCTAGGTATCTATGACTCAGAACCACAGAGAGCAAGAATTCTAAGTGGATAAAGATCTCTCCTCTCCACATACTTGTGAAAGGGATATAGCTGCAATCTGAGTAGTTTAAATAATGAAGCTCTTGTCCCATTGGTCCCACTATTCAGATTTGTACTGCATATTTCTATTGGGTTAGAAACAAATTTTACATAATTATAACTTCAAATAGAGTGAATTGAAGTACGTGTGATGAGTTCCAGGGATTCATTATTCCCACTAATTGGGACTTAGCTGTATTATTGAGGCATCTAGGTGGTCCAGCGGATAGAACACCAAGCCTGGAGTCAGAAAGACTTGACTTTAAATCTGGCCTCTGACACTTAGTAGCTGTGTGAAATTGGGCAAATCACTTAACCCTATTTGCCTTAGTTTCCTTATCTGTAAAATGAGCTGGAGTAGAAAATGGCAAACTACTACAACATCTTTGCAAAGAAAACCCCAAATAGGGTCAGGTATAAAAGTCAGATATAACTGAAATGACTAAACAAAAACAAGCTGTATTAGATAAATATTATTATCCATATTTTATTGATTAGGAAACTAAGACTCAGAGAGGTTAATTGACATATACATGGTTACAAAATGTATTATTGTCAGAGGTTTTCCTTGACCCTGTCTCCTGCCTCCAAATCCTCTGATCCTTCAATTATTGGTTGCTACTTTCCAAGCTTAATAAGCATTTAAGGACCTTTTCAACTAGAAGAGATAGTAGTCCTAGCTCTAACTCTGAATTTTAGATGATGAAGCAGAATCTCAGAATCATGAAACTACTGCTCATGATCAGCTAGTTAGTAAATGACCTCTCTCTAAATCTAATGGTTTCTCAAGTAATTTACAATATGTCCTTTGATTCTTCATGGGAACCTCCAAGACTTTCTCTTCCAGAAAATTTTCTAGGATTAAGTTGGAATAGGACAACTTTCTCCACTTTCTAAAGTTGGCTTTCTACCTTCCCCAGAATAGATATTTCCCAATCCTGGTAACTATTGCAAGGTCCAGAGATAAAGAATTTAGGAGATTTGTGAATTTGGATGGGAAAAATAAAAATGACATTTCCCTTTGAATCCCATGTATTTTAGGCATTTAAAAACATTATTCTGAAAGGTTCATAGGCTTCCCCACACCGCCACAAAAGAGGTTAACTCTGGCCCAGAACTTCCATGTTAAAAGATTTCCCATGAAGTCTTATTCACTTGATTTTCTCCTCTGTTCCCTTGTCTTTTAAACTTTTCAAAGTCTCTCTCCCTCCCTTCCTCCTCTCCTTTATTCTTTGTCTCTGGAACTCACCCTGGTCAATTTAAACAACAATCTGGGCCAGTTTTAGGTAAAATCATGAAATTTGTTTTTGAGCTTTGCCCAGTCTTCCTTTCCGCCCTTTACCCTGTCTTCTAGTACACAGAATCATGTTCTTCCACAGCTCTCTTCTAGTTTTGTTACCAAGTTGAGTTGAAATGCTTTTCTTGACATTCAGGGCTCTCTGCAATCTGGTTCCATTTTACTTTTTTTGTCAAATTTTATCTCATATTCAATTTCTTCATCCCCTTCCCATTCCATGTATACTTCAGCCAGATCTCATTTTTTTCTGTCTTCTGAAACATTCTGACAATTTCCTAGGCATCTCCCTTTTCCATTCCTGTCCATCCTTTAAAGTCCATTCCAGGTGCCTCCTTGTCCCGCAAGGTTTCCTGGATTCCTCCAGTAATGACTTTTGTGTTTGCCCCCTCATACAATTATAGTTTGCATTTTTCTAATGCACACATAACACAGTGTATTATAGTTATTTCTCAATGTACCATTCCCCCCTTTCAATTGTAAATAACATAAGACTATGTAGCATCTTCTGTCCTCTTTTTATCATCACCCTTCTCCCTATCCTCAACACCTAGCACAGAGCTTTGCATATCCTCTGTTATATGAGATGGATCAATGAATCTGCCATCTCCTTTGGGCATTAGTTGGCAAGATTTAAGCTCAGAATCTCTAACAACCCATAGGAATAAAATTCAAATAGTAGCATTTTAGGTAGCTTGGGAAGATAATTTTAGTCTGGGAGCTCTACCCTCATATCCTCCAAATAGACTTCAGACCAAGATCTGAGACATTATAGACCCCTAAAGGAAGATTGGTTCTACTAAGCCCCAGGAGATGTAGATCCTTCCCAGATGGGGTGGTGGGCTGCTTTTGTTCCATTTATGGGGATTAGAATTCGGGCATGACTGGCCAGTGCCTGGATGAACCCAACCTTGACTCTGGCCCTTCTGCCTGCTGGGAGGAGAGCTGAAGATGGCCCAGCAGGTAAGCCAGATTCAGCTTGCCAGTCTCCAGGAGGACCAGTTCTCAGGACTGCAGGAGTCTCGTGCCCAGGACTCGTGAGCCCCACAAGAAGAAACAGTTCCAGTTTCTTCTTTCTTTGGCTCCAATCTCATCACAGATCAAATCTCTAAGGGTTAGGGTGTGTGGTAGGGGCAGGAGGGAAGGGGAGGGGAAGGGACAAGACTTGGGTAAAGGAGGGGTGCCTGGTAAGATTTTTTTCAGTTCTATTCAAAAGTGTCTCGCCCCCCCCCCTTCTTGCTGAAGACGGAAGTCAGACAGCCAAGGCAACTGGTGGGATTGGTTACTACTTACATCATCTGGGTAGCCCAGACTGAAGGGGGAGAAACTGAGCAGGGGATTAATCCAACCAAGATTGAATTAGCAAACAAAGGTGTTGGTGATCAGGTAACCCTTTCCCAAGCTCTGGCAGTGGGGAAGACAGAAAGGGTCAGGCAGGTAAATGAGCTGGTGCCCAGGGTCACACCACCAGCTCCCACCCCTCCCCAGCACACACACACACACACACACACACACACACACACACACACACTTTTCTATCTTCATTCTGCAACTGCCACTCACTAACTACTCCTCCCTCCTTAACATACAACCCACGCCCCTTACCAACTTATCTGTTTGCCAACCACCTCCTTAACTGAACACAGGAGGGCAGACCAGTTTTCCTATACCCCTTCTGTCCTGTGGATAGGGGATTGAAGATTATCACCGTGACCCCTCTAAAATGGGACTGCCTGGTTAGGATTATCCCAGGTTTTACAGCTTTTTTCTGCTGTGTGGACCATGGGATCTTTCTATCATCCCAATCACAGCTGGAGAACAGAAGGTTGATTTTTTCTGAGAATTCAGGTAACTTTTTTCTCCCTCCCTAATCATTGTTAACAATAAATCTCCTCAGGAGGAGAAAAATGCTGATACTCGGTGCTTTTGGACTAGCCTACCCCTCCAGGTAAAGACTCTGTGCCCTGTGCTTTAGTGAGGTAGGTATAAGGTGAAATATTGTGGCCAGGGGCCTCCATTTTTGGTTTTTCATTGACAGCTTATATAATTTTGTGTCTGTTCTGCTGTGGAGGCCATAATAAAGATGAATGGTGGTCTCAGAAAATAGATAATTAAGCATATCTCCTTTTTGGTAGAGAGGGAGGGGACTTTTAAGATAGAGTGCTACCTTGATTGTCAGATCTAGTCACCATGAAGTTGCTTTTTTTCAATTGAATTTCTTCATTATAAGGGAGGGTTAAATTCTTGAACTGGAGGGAGACTATGCAAGAATATTTCAATAAATAATATTGATATAAAGACATCAATGCATCAATAATACCCATTTTTTGGAAAAAAGTGGACGGGGAAGAGGACAATAACATAGTCTTCTCCCCTACCCACTATTATTCATATATATCTGTCAAAATTTTTTTTCCACATATATGGATAACTTTTCCTCCCCCAAACCTGGTGGTGTGATTTCGAACAGTTCTGCCTAACTGAATCCACATCACTCCAAATACTTTAATGAGTACCACATTTTTTTTCCTGGTGCTGGTTCCTTAGATGAATCCTACTGATTGGGAATACAGTCTAGTATTTCTCTCTCTCTCTCTCTCTCTCTCTCTCTCTCTCTCTCTCTCTCTGTCTCTCTGTCTCTGTCTCTGTCTCTGTCTCTGTCTCTGTCTCTGTCTCTCTCTCTGTCTCTCTCTCTGTCTCTCTCTCTCTCTCTCTGTCTCTCTCTCTCTCTCTCTCTCTCTCTCTCTCTCTCTCTCTCTCTCTCTCTCTCTCTCTCTCTCTCTCAGAGGTACCTATCTTTGTGTGGACAAGAGTCCACACCCTGTAATTTCATCAGGCGAACTAGAGCAACTCACACTAATCAGAGACTCTCCTTAATCCCTGGAATTATGCTACATACAGAACGCATTTGGGTAGCCTTCCAAGTTAGATACTCTCCCATAACATTCTTTTAGTTTTGGAAATCAGAGGCAATGAACATGTGGTACTAATTCTCTAGGATGCTGAAGCTTATTCACAACTTGCAGGCATAAATTTTTACAAAATTACAGGACGTACTTTTATTAAAAGAATTAAATAAAGCAGAAATTAGTCCCTAAGGCAGTGTGTGCAATGGGAAGAGGGAAAGATGTGTAGGACTGAGTTTGAATCCCTGCTCTGATACTTGCTGCTTAAATCATATTGGTGCATCTCTCTGGTCCTTGGTTTCCCCACCTGTAAAATGAGGGAACTGGACCAGATAGCCTCTGAGATCCCTTCCAGCTGTATCCCAATGAAATCCATCTAAAACCCTGGAGTCACTTATACTCCACTGTATATGAGAGCTTCTTTGCTTTGCAAATACCAACTAGGCCTGAATCTCTCCTTACTCAAAAGGAGGATCTTTGTGTCTCTAATCTTATCTCTGTTTGTCTCTCGGTGTCTCTTTCCCTACATAGTCTACCAGTTCCTCAGGAAAAGCCTGTTATTGCCATAGTCCTATAACCCTAAAATTCCATCTCTCTCAGGTGGAGATATATGAGGAAAACCTACTCAGATATTTTTCTCTTATAGCAATTACCAACTCTCTTGGATCTTTCTACTCTTCCCCATTTGTTACATCTTCTTCCTCATACTAATTCTACCTGGGCATATGAATCCTGCAGATCCATGAGAAGAGTGTGAAAGACTTAGTCCCTGAACTGGTACCGTCTGCAACAAGGGTCAATGTTCCCATGGTGTGAAGTGCATAGAGTAGAATGGAAGAGTCATCCACATTTACCTTCTAAAGTGAGTTTGAGAAAAACAAACCATTCTGCCCCTCCCCATTTATATTGAAATGCAGGGCCACAACAAGGCATTTGTATGTCATGGTTTGAAAGCTCTAATTAATTTTCAGTATAACCTTCGAGTCTTCTTTGTCACTCATACAACTTGGACGGAACTACAATTTCATTAATTCAGATACTCTCTCCACTTATATAGATTATCACTATTTAATTTACTTATTTTTTAAAAAATTAATTTAACTTACTTATAACATTAATTCCTAAGAATCATGAACATGGGGATTTCCCAGCAGTAAACCATGTTTATTTTTAAGATCATATTTAAAAGTGTCCCTTGTTATGCCAGCCCTTTTCCACCTGTTCCAGACATAAGCATTATATCACATTGTGCTCTGGGATATCTTATCTATCCTTAATCCTGTCTCTGCTCTAAGATTGCTAGGGATATTTGATGAGTTGAGTGCTATAAGAGAGAAGGCTTAAGGACCGATGATAGAAAGTCATTCCAGGGAGATCTTGTTTTTGGGTGAAGGTTGAAAATGGGAAAGATGTTTTAAGTAAGTTTTCATGAAATGGGCTTGGCTAGGGATGAGAAAGCTCAGACAGAGAACTGTTAGTAAAGGAGTTTAAAGTAGAATGCCAGGAACTGGATAAATACCAGACAAAAGACAATAATATCAAGTTATTCATTGATTCATTTTTTCATCATATCCTTTCTGAGTATCTACAATGTATAGATAGTCTACTAGATGCTATGAAAGAAACAAGGAAAAGACAGAAGTCGCTTCCATTTCTTCATTTCTTTTATCTTTCTCCTTGCATCCTTTTCAGTTGTTTTCTCTCTTCATCTCCTTTAGTCTGCCTTCCTGCATCCACTTTCCCCATCAAAATTAAAACTGGTTCTCAATAAAGAGACTGATTTGATCTTTAATACTGAAACTTAACTAACTAATAAAATTTATGATGTTCCCTCTCCCAGGGAGAATCATCATCATGAATTTTAACAGAGCACAAAATCTTAAGTCAAAAGAATAATTGCTTAATGATGGAATGTTGGGCATTGGCAATTTGCAGATGATGCATATGTTTATGCTCCTGAAATCACACCATATTGTTAGTTGGTTACTCCATCTGTAATGAAGACTGGCTCCATGAATTTCCCATCTTCCTTTTCCCTCCTACCATCTTCTGAATCTTATAGAACCATTATTTTCTGTAAAGTAGGTTAGGGGATGGAAATAGTGAGCATGAACTTTTAATATTGGTCTGTCTAGTGCTATCTGAGTCTCCATTTGGGATGCACGAGTTGCTGAATAATGGGTAGAAAGTCTGGCAAAACAAGCTGAAGAGATCACAAAATCTCCTAGTTTTTGTATGAAAATTGTGCTATGCATACTAGCTAAGGGGCAAGGACAAGACTGGGAGGCTGGGACCTGGATTTTAGTCTCAGCTCTTTTTCTGTCATTGTAATCTTTTCCTGGCAAATCATTTCTTCTCTGAGCATCTCTTTCCCTTCTAGGTAATGGGAGTGCCAAGTCCCATTATATCTCAGAAGTACTATTGAGAGATTGCCATTAATGGTTTATTGGATAAAATTCAATCAACAAATATTTATGGCACACTTCCAGATTTGTATGATGTCTTAGATGGATCCATGACCTCACTGAGGTGAATATTCGCTTCCCAGATTATAATCTATCCATGTTTTATTGTCCCGGATGATTCTTGTCTTGAACTTTCCATGAATTCTCTGTAGATGATCTGCTTAATGTGCTAGAGGTCTTTCTTTACACATTTAAAATTGTTATTATTATTTATAATAATTATAATAAACAAAATATTATTTCTCTCTCATTTTTCTCTTTCTCATTGAAATAAAAAATGAAATCCTCATATTAAATATATATACACATATTCAAGCAAAACAAATTTCCACACTGACCATGTCCAATATATCTCATTCAATTCTCTGAATCCGTAGCTCTCTGTCAGGAAGTAACACTATATGCATTTGTCCCATGGAATCATGATTGGTTATTAAATTGATCCAAGTTCTTAAGTCTTTCCAAGATGTTTGTCTTTACAATGTCATTGTTATTATATAAATTGTTCTGGTTCTGCTTACTTTACCTTTTATCAGTTCACATAAGTCTTCCCAGTTTTCTCTGAAGCCTTCCCTTTTGTAAATGTATTCCATTTATTTAAATACCATAATTTGCTTAAAGATTCCCAAAGACACTCCCTTGGTTTCTAGTCCTTTGACACCACAAAAAGTATGACCTGAAACATTTTTGTATATATAGGACCTTTTCTTCTTTGTCTCTTTGGTCTGGATTTTTTTCTTTTTACATTTGCTGGTCACCAAATTAATGCTTGAGCTTTCCATCTGTTTTTCCTGGATCTTCTTACATGATTGACCCAGCTTTTCCAATTATATGTTTCTTTTATACCATTTCTTGAATGTAAATCATTGTTAGTAATGTGCTATAATCTACCAGAAGTATCTTAATTGCCCTTTTTTGATTTTGAAATTCTTTGTGTTACATGATTTGCGCCATAGAGAGAATACTGGTGTTGAAAAGATGGACTTTTGTATTAGGGAACAACATGGGATACTTGAAAGTGCCAGGCAATTTCCCAAATGAAATCTGGTATGTTCTCTTCCTCTTATTCGACTCTGGGCCAAGCTCATTATCCATCTTCAGAGTTTCTGCTAAGATGTAAGCATAGATGAATTAGTTTTGTGGGGTGCCTCTCCAATTGCACGTCATAATCTGAGCTACATTCTGATCTCCAGGCCAACTTGTTAGAAAAGTCTCTTATAAGATATGCTATCAGTACATTGTTATCTGCAGACCAGAACAGCTAACCAATTTCACTACCAAAAGAAATGCTTCCTATATGATGACATGCTTCATCATATGGTCTCTGCAAGAAATAAATCTGAGAACCTAGATCTAAATCCCTACTCTGTTACTTTCCATCTATATGAACTCAGCCATTCACTTTGGCCTTGAACACTTTACTAGTGCAAGTTATTAGACTAAACGTTCCTTCTTTCTATCTTTTTACCATTTATCCTGAAACTCTGCTCAGTGTGTAATATAGTATACTTCTCTTTTATAAACACAAAATTAATTAAAATAAACAAGCAAACAATTTCTGTTTCAGGTATTGTGCTACAGATGGGGATACAAAAACCAGTTTCTGTTTGCAAGAATCTTAAAGTCTAATGGTTGAAAAAGCATGCAGATAACTTTGAACAAGCAAGAGATATTCAGGATAAACTGGAGATAATTGAACAGAGGGAAGGACCATGAAAAGGGGGATTGGGAAAAGATACTTGTAAAGGTGGAATTTTGATTGGGACCCGAAGCAATCTAGGGAAGCTATGAGATAAAGATGAAAGATAGATTTCTAAACATAGGGGACAATCAGTGGAAATTGGGAGTATCTTGTTCCAGGAATAGAAAGGAAGCCAGTGATACTGGATCACAAAGTACATGAGGATGAATAAAAGGTAAGACTGAAAGGAGGAAGGGAACAGGTTATGAATGGCTTTTTTATTAAAGCTTTTTATTTTCAAAACATATGCACAGATAATTTTTCAACATTGACCCTTGCATGGCCTTGTGTTCCAAATTTTCCCCTCCTTCCCCCCATCCCTTTCCCCTATATGAAAACAATCCAATATATGTTATGCATGTATGAAGAGCTTTGAAAGCCAAACAGTTTTATATTTGATTCTGGAGTTGATAGAGAATTCATGGGAGTTCATAGAATAGGGGGTTAAAATGATCAGCCCTGTATTTTAGGAATTTGAGTTTGACAACTGAATTGGAGCTGGACTTGGTGCAAACAGACTTGAGCAAGAAGGCTATCACAATAGTTCAGGCATGAGGTAATGAGGGCCTGTCAGAGAGAAGGGGGCATATGTAAGAAATTTTGTGAAGGCAAAATTGACATGACATAATAACAGATTGGATATGGAAGGTGAGAGAGTGAGAAGTTGAGGTTACTCGGTTGCTAGACTTGGTGACTGGAAAGGTGTGTTTTTCATTATTTTGTGGCCCTCAGGAGTAATACGGAAGATAGGAAGAGGAGAGAATTAGGGGGAGAGCAAGATAGAGTTCAGTTTTGGACATGCTGAGTTGATGATTTTTATGAAATATCTCATTGAAGATGTTTAATAGACAATTAGAAATACAAGTCTGGATGTTAAGGTTAGATTTGAGAATCATCAGCTTAGAGATGATAACTGGAGAATTTATGGGATGGGAGCTTATGAGAAAAATAATACATAAAGAGAAAAGGATTGAACTTAGAGTCCTGGTGACCTCCATGTTAATGGGTGGAACCAGGATGAACATCTGGTAAAGGAGACTTAAAAGAAAACATAGAATAATAGTGTCATGAAAACCTAAAGAGAAGCGAGTAACAGAGAAAAAAAAAAGCATTGTCAACAATATGGAAGGCTATAGAGAAGTCAAGAGGATGAGTATTAAGAAAAGGCAACTAGATTTGGCAGTTAAGAGATCATTATTAACTTTAATAGTCAATAAATATTTATTAAACATTTGCTAAATGCTTTTTGATTGAGTACTGATTGACATAAAGGAATAGAAACACAGAGTGGTTTTCTTTAGCCTAAAGGGTTGAGAATTTATTTACTCTGTGACAACAGGTTTTCAAGAGGACGTGACTAGGTAAGAGCTCAAGTGGGTTTGTGTTTGCATATGCATGTTTACATATGTGTGCACATGTCTAAATATATCTGAATGTACATGTGTATATATATGTATATATATAATATATGTGTGCTTATAATATAGGTCTTCACTTTATGATTGACTGCCCTCTGAGCTTCTTATGTCTTGATGGGTGTGCAAAGGTGTATCCCTCTTGGGTATCAGCATTGTAGTAGAGACCCCAGGGGGACAAGAGCCTATGACTTGGTCAGGTTCATTATAGAAGAGGCCAGGTGCTTGGCAAGTCCTCGGAGCAATAAAGAGGGAGCTGTCATGAATCTGAAAAAATATCCCTGTGAGGGATATAAATAAAGGCTCTAAGCTGAAAGCCAAGATTTTAGAGAGCCATCCTTAAACACAGGATAATTTATAGGCTACTGCCGTCCCATGGATGACTCAGCTCTCCAAACCAAACCCAAGTCCAAACTGCTCTAGTAACCTTTGGGTTTGGCTGGAAGGGTGCAGTCTTCAAGAGGGATCCAGGAACAGAATGATCCATCCAGAGGAACCCCTCTCCAGAGTTCTCATCTTGTTTGGATCTTCTTAGATAAACTTCAGATGACTAAAAGGATAAATCTATCCTAAATCCAGAGAGATTAGGGATTCAAGGATTACCAGAAGGGGTAATCTATAGAAAACTTTTTAGATGTTCCTACTTGTCTTTGGTGCTATTCATAGGTTTAAAAAATGGAGATTGACTTGCTCAGATTTCGAAGTTCTGTCTTTTACATCTTCCACCCTCCCTCTCCTCTTATGGTATTAGATGACAAGATGACACATTTGTAATCTGGTAGATAGGACATTGTATCTAGACTCAGACAATCTGGGCTTGAATTCCTGTTCTGCTGATTACTAGCTTTGATACACTGGTAAATTTAATAAAATTTTAAATTTATGACCCAGAATATTCCCCCACCTCCACCATTGTACTCTGGTTTTATACAGACTAAATCTCAGTCTTGAGATTGGCCCTGTGGAGATTCTATTTTTTTCTTAGGTTCATTGTTCCCAGTTGAAATTGCTCAAGGAAATCCAATATGTTCATTGTTTAGCTTGTGTCTAAGTTGCCCCTACTTGTGTATAATAGGATCATCAGCCTCACTTTATCCTCCTGAGCCATCTGGGTCCAGTGGCCAGATATAGATCAGAATGGCCTTGAATACCATAGACCTTGGCCTTTTGGATCTATTCTTGGCCAGTCAAGGAGAGCCAGAGTAATTTGTGCTTAAGGTACAGTCTTTAAGAAAGAAAACTAGCCCTTATATGGGCTAGTTTTAAATATCTTGTGAGGTTCTAGTGATCAAAACTTATATTCCTTTGGACAGAGTATCCATAGGTTTACTATGTGAACAGCAGGAAGGGAATGGAAAAAAAGAAAGAAAAAAAAGAAAAGAAAAGGAGAAAGAGGGAGAAAGAGACACACAGAAAGAGATATACAGAGGCACACACACAGAGGGAGGGAGGGAGGAAAGAAGGGAAAAAGGGAGAGGGAGAGAGAGATAGAAAGATAGATTGATTTTGCAATGCTGGTAATGCTTGAGATAAGTCACAACAATCTTGTGAAATAGCTAGCATTATTATCCCATTTTAGAGATTTGAAAAATGATGAATTCATGGAGGATTGAACCCTTGGCTTGTGATTTTAAGGCTAATATCTTTTCAATTACATAATACTGCTATCTACAAAAACAAACATTCAAAGAAAGTATAAGTAAAATCTAAAGTTTAAACTATTTACAATGTTTAAAATGTTGACAGAAATAACAAAAATATTTGATTTGTCACTATTATCAGTTATTTTTTAAAAAAATGTTGCTGCTGCTAGTATAAATTAGTAATCAGAGTAAGTATATAAAATTGTAATTCTGAAGTGCCTTCTTTACTTTCCATCCCTTCATATTAGCTTTTCCATACTATTTTGTGATATATATGTATGACATATGTTTGTATGTATATATGTATGTATGTGTATATGTATATAATTCCTTATGGAGCAAAAACATTTGTCAGACAGTTTTCTGGACTTGAACAAGTCACATTTGACAGTATATTTACCATTGGTTTATTTCTGCAAGTGAAACTTTAGATTATAATTAGCTAGAGATAAACAAATGTATACACACACATATATATATTCAACATGTATTAAGTATCTTTGAGTTTGTATATTACATATTAGCATATCATAACATATAAATATATAATATATACCAAATACACACACAACTATAATACAACATACATATAATATATACACAATACATATTATAACACAATATAATATATAATATAATGTATGTGCATATAATATATATATAATGTATAATATATTCATAAATAACATAAATATATAAATAAAATACAGCATAATATAATATAAATGGACACTATACATTATAATTTACTATATTTAATATATATCATATGTAATTTATGAAATATATAATGTATACATGTGATCTATACCTCTCTCTCTACTTATATACACACAAACACATATAGACACGCACTAAAGACTAGATTAACCCTCAGAAACATAGTTCCAAGTCAGTGTGGCTAAAAATCAAATGACATACCAAGGAGAGATGAAGTGCTTTTATTTATAGCTACCTAACAAAAATACTTGAGTGCATAATTGTTGTTTTGTCTTGGCGCAATTGAAGGTAAATAAGGTCAATGCTGAACAAAGATGTAAAACCTTCAAAGTTTGTTTTCTATTCCCCAAATCCTTTTTCTGTTTCTTTCCCTCCCAAGGGCAGTGTTTCCCTCTACTTGATCCATTACTCTTTCTTCCCTTCACATCCTGCTTTAAAATTGAGAAGGACCTGATGTCAAAACAATAGAGAATATTAAATTTCAAAGGGCCCTTAAAGGTCAATTTTATATAGGAAAATGAGATTCAGATGGGGGGTAACTTGTTTAAGGTCACACATAGCTGACTCAATACTGGAACTTAGGTGCTCTGGTCCACAAAATGTTCTTTCCACTATGTTATCATTGCTATACCTTGTTATTGTATTCATACATTGATGGGCTTCTTGGATCTTCAATCCAATTCAACTGTAGTTGAAGGGTCATATGCTTAGTCAGAGACTTGTAGTGGTGGAGATGGGGAGGTATGGCATATGGTCACTATCTTCACACATCTGAAGGGCTGCCATATAGAAGAACCATTAGAAATGCTCTGCTTATTCCTCAAAGACAGAGATAGAAGCAATGAATGGAAATTGTAGGGAAACAGATTTTAGCTTGATTTATAAAGAAAAAGCATCCTAGCAAACAAAGCTATCCCAACGGGAGATGGACAACCCCACCACAGAGTGAGTTTCATATGATTGAAGGTTTTCAAGCACAGCCTGGATGGACAATTGGTAGGAATATTATCAAGTTTGTTCCTGGGCAGCTATAGTTGGACATGATGATGTCCTGTGAGAGACCCTGGATGACTCTGAAGTTCTGTAAATGAAGACTGAATCTGGAATAAGAAGACCAGAGTGTAGATCCCAGCTTTATCTAGGTAATTTCAGAAAGGTTGGTCATTCTCTCTGGGTTTCAGTTTCATCATCTATAAAGTAAGTATATTGGACTAAATTAGTTTTAAGGTCTCTTCTGCCTGTAAATTCTATAATTCTAAATACTTTGTTCTTGGCCATATGGATAAAATATACTTTACAAAGTTCTAACTATAAATACACTAATGAAAATGTAATTGATCTAATATATAAGTGATGGGGAAATGTGTATATACCATGGATGCATTTATCCAAGGGATGGGGTAGTGTGGATTCCTTCTTGGAGTCTCTTGCCATCAGGGCTTATGCTAGAAGAGGCAAGAGAGGGGTAGTACCACAGTGATGAGATGAGAAGAGCACCTAGGATAGTTGTATCCTTTGGTGTTAGAGAATTATGGGATAAATCTCAGGATAGTTGTCACCTTGGAGAAGAAGCCAGTCAAACACTCCTATGTCAGTGCTTTGGAACAAAGTTTTACTTACCTAGTCCTAAACTTTGTCTGAATACATTAAAATGTTGCCTCAACTAAACATTTGTCTTTTAAAGTCTTTCATCTTAAATGAAAGTTTCCTTTATTACAGAATTTTCAGACATCAAGGAGGAGGATGGAAAGATTTGTTTTTCTCTTTAAAGGGCATCTTGAAATCATACTAGGCTTCTATAGTGGCACAGATGGCAAATATGATTTTTCCTTTTAGGTAACTTGGGAGCAGGGTGGGGGCCTGGAATATCTTTCCATTGGCACTCCCATCCATATGGCACTCTTTAGCTACATGGGAACTTAATGAAATAGGAAAGGACTGATTGAAGCAGCTAGGAGTACTAGTATCCACATTGCTGGGAGCGGAGGGGGTCTGTGTTTTTTAATCACCAACATATCCCAGGATGTGGGAACGCTTGGTGCCTTAACAGAGTTTTCCCTTCTTTCCAGGCCTTCCTATTCACTTTTGTTTAATTAAACCCAGGTCTTGTGCCTGCCTCTACTTATCTCCTCCCCAACTTCCCTCTCTCAAAATCAGCTGCCGACTCCTCCTGCCCCAAGAGTCCTAGAGATGTGCTTTGTTATTTTATTTATTTTTAGTTGGTAGTAAATGATGTTTGAAATTCTGACCCCTCTTTCTTGATTAATATACTGAGATACATGTACCTTCTATTCTTTCTCCCTTTGGTTCCAAAATTTCTGATAAAGCTGGAATTCGTTCTCTTTGTTAATAGAAATGTACTTACTCTCCCAATCCAAATATCTAGAACCTTACATTTGTACATTTATAAAAACAGTTACATATAGAATATAACTCGGTCCTTATATTCTTCACACATAGGCCAGGTAAATATTAGGATTTTTTTTTGACAGATAAGGAAGGTAGGATCGGATAAGTTAAGTGATTTGCTCTGGATCAAATGGCCAGGAATGGATAGATTTGGGGCTCTAACTCTGATGCTCAATCCAAAACTCTTTCTATGGTACTTTACTGCCTATAATAAATGTATATTAGAAGCCCTGCGTGATTTGGGTATGTGGTATAGTATATCTCAGATAAACTCAGGGAGAATCACAAGCATCTACATCCCTTCTTAGTGCTGTTGGCTTGGCATCTTTATCTTTCTAGGTTCAAAGGTAGATTAATAGATATACTAAATTAATGCACAAAATAACTCCCAATATAGAAACATTTTCTTTAATTGGCTCAACCCCCATCCTGGAGTAAACTAGAGAATTTGCTTTTCTCACAGGCAAGCTTCCTTTTTTTCAAACTCAAACCCAGAACTTCTAATTTCAACTAAACATTCTTGATAGGTATGTTATTTATTAGCCATATTATATAATCTAGAGACACAAATAGACATTTAAATCATCTCTAGAAATCTGTGATAAGGGATCACAGCACACATAGAGGAAAGGCAGGAGGTGCTTATTGCTCATCAGCTGCCATAATTACCAAATGCTCCTCAGCTTGGTCTTAGCCTAGTGTTTGGTCCAGATATTCATATGTATCTGGGAAAAAGCACAAAAAAAAATCACAAAGTACTTATACAATTAATATAAATTGAACTTTTTTTTGAGTTTCCTATAGTTCAACCTCAATATTCTATCTCCTAGAAAGTCCTGTAAAGTATTTCTGTGCTCCTAGAAAGATCATAGAGGTTCTCATGATCTTGGGTCCATGTAATGGGAATCTATGCATTTATATAATAGTGGTCCCCAATCTGGGGATTTATGTGCACCAAGCATGACCATTTTGATCTTTATTTTTTATATGAATTTATAATTTCATTCACATAGTATGTTCTAGGTATAGAAATTCCTTTCTTCCATTCATGCAGATTGATAATTTATCTATAACATGGTTTTAGGGACCTATCTGAGACATATTAAGCTTTAATGACTTGTTCACAGCTACTTAATAAATCTATATCAGAAGTAGGTCTTCTCTCTATCTTCTTAATTCCAGGGTAGTCCTTCATCACCTATTCTAGCTTGTCTCTATTTATAGTCCCATCAAAATACGAATTGATTTAAAAGTATTGGGAATAGATCACTGGCTCTGGAGTCAGGAGAACCTGAGTTCAAATGTGGCTTTAGATTCCTGACATTTACTAGCTGTGTGACCCTAAGCAAGTAACTTAACCTTGATTCCCTCTCAAAACAAAAACAAGACAAAAAATTCAATTTTTTGTCATCAAATAATTTTTTCAATAAACAGATAGTACAATTACTACCATGTGTGTGTATGAGGGGAGTATGAAATTTATTGACCTTAAAAAAGGGTCCTTGTATTTCCTAGAAAAGAATTGGAGCCATTTGGATGGGAGGAAATGAAATATATTTCTAAAATCTGATTTTTCAGGTCAACTCCATAGTTTTTTGGCTTTGTAACCCCCATGTCCAAGAACATGTTCTTCTTAGTCAAGTATGTATTCTTTGGGGAATTCTAAGGCAAGTGTCATCTCCCTTCAATGCCCACTAATTGTTAAACAATAGCTATAGAGAAAATGGCACAAGCTTGCTAATTGGAACTCTAATGAGTAACTCGAGACTGGTTCTAATTAGTCTTTCTATGTGTCTGATAGGTTGAATCATCCCTTTCTTTTACATCCTCCGGGACTCCAAGGGGTGGGGAATCTCTGGCTTTTTTCTCAGGTTGTTCTGCCAGTTCTAGTTCCTGGTGATTTTCCCTTTTATCTGGGGGACATAATCTACGGTATTAGAGTTTCTCAGGCCTAGCTGGGTCCTTCAGCTGGAAATTATTTTGTTTATCTGCTTACCTTTGGGAATAGCTAATATTAGCTAGCATTTATAAAACATTTTCAGGTTTGCAAAACACTTTTTACAAATATGATTTTACCTGATCCACATATTGTCTCTACTTTACCATTGAGGAAAGGAAGCCAGGTAGAAGTTAATGAACTTCACAGTGTTGGAAGTCACATTTTGAACTCAAATCTTTCTGCCTCTACCAGCCAGTAGTATAGCTCTCTGCCAATATATGCTTCTATGAATCAATTCCCCGAAGGAGTAAGATGTGCAGTCAAGTATGCCACAGGGGGTGGCAGTGGCTGGTGTTTTGTTATGGAGTAAGGTAGGCAGGAATATATTGGAAGGATTAAGGAATAAACTCCCCCGAACACAGACAGTTAAAGATATGATTGAAATACATTGATAATAGCTTAGATAGATTGAAAAAGTCTTTTAACCCCCTGAAATAAGAGACCTTTTATGTAAGGGCTTCTCTGAGAAGCAATGGAAACACTGGAAAGGATTTCTGTTCCAGAGGGATGGACTTGGACGACTTTGTCAAGGTGTGGTCAGGAACATGGATTGCCAACTAGCTATTGTTAGGGGAGAGGGGGAGGCTTTGCTGAGTCCTCTTGGTATCCTGAAGTCAACTAATCTCTTGGCAGATATTTATTAAGCCACTACTACATTCTAGGCATTGGGATAGGCTCTGAGGATATAAAAAAGAGAAACAATTCTTGTCCTCAAAGGCTGAGCATTCTGTCAAAGTAACACCATATCCTTATAAATAAACATGGAATCTATATAGACTCAATAAGTAGGTTTGTAGGGAAGGGATTAGAAGCCAAGGGGGTGAGGGGAGCTGGTGTTCATAGTGAACTCTGAAGAAAGCTAATGATTCTAAGAGGTAGTTGCCAGGAAGCGTGCACTCCAGGCCTGCGGGTGCCTTGTGTAATGCATGGAGAGGAGTGATAGAATGTTGTGTGAGGAACAGCAAGTACACTAGTTTGGCCGGCCTGTGGAGTGTCTTAAAGAGAAGCAATGTGTAATTAATCTGGAAAAGTAGGCAGGAGCCAGATTGTGAAGGTCTTGAATGGTCTGATAGAGAGAGTTGTATTTTATGCTAGAGGCAATAGGAAATGACTAGAGCTTCTTCAACAGGGGAAGGATATGGTCAGGCACACACTCTGGGAACATTACTTTGGCAATTGTGTGGGGGAAAATGGGAAAGGGATGAAATTGGAGGCAAGGAGATTAATTAAGAGGTAATTATAATAGTTCAGGCTAAATGTAATGAAAAATTGAACTGGGGTAATGATCATGTGAATGGGGAGAATGAAGATTGACTATAAGAAATTCCCTTCCTTCTCTCCTTCCCTCCCTCCTTCTCTCCTTCCATTCTTTCTTCCATCAATCTTTCTTCCTTCCCTTTTCTCTCTGTCTTTCTCTAATCTGATGAGTGATTTCCCCAGGGCTAGTAAAGAAAAGAAGAGGTGGGAAAGAATTTATGTTTTTATTATTATTACTTTTCCTGATCTATCTTTTCCATCAATCATTTGAGAAACAGAAAAAGAATATGAAACATCCATGAGGCAGGCAGATTCCTAGAGTCCACAGCCCACTTAGTTTCTCAGACCAGAGAGCTTCCTAACACCATTCCATAACCACATTTACCCTACTCCCATCTTTCATTCCCAGTGAAGTAGCAGCAAATCTTGTGCTTCCCTGATTGGTGACTCCCTCATGCTGAGGTAGTGAATTCCCTTTATACATTTACTCCCTGAATGTAATACTAAAAATTATCCAAAGCTTGTCTCTTCTCCCAGAAACTTTTAAGTGGGTTTGGTCCACTAAACTTTCATACCCTGGGTTCACACCCCAGTTCAGTTCAAAGTTCTCCCCTCTATTCCTTTCCCCTTACTTCCCATTTTTCCCATTTTCTTCCCATCAGTGCCCCCTTTGGAGCTGAGTACACATGCCCCTGGTTCTCCATGTTCACACCTCTCAAGTGTGGGATTTGCAGATGGTTGTCATTCCCTTCCTTCCCTTGGTCCACTACCCCCCACCCTCACCCCCTGCCTGGGGCCAGGATACACATTCTCCAGCTTAGACACTATCCATTACTATCTCTTACCAGTCTTACCCGTACTCACAGAACTGTCAACCAAACCTGGTTAAGAAATAAAAATGGATTCCACTCCCATGGATGTTAAAGAATGAGTTGTTGGATAGAGCAGAGGAAAAATAACATCATGAGAAAACTCCTAGATTTTGAGCTAGAGGCCTTGGGTTCAATTTTTTTTTCTCTCCTACTTGGCTTGGCTATATCTTGGCTAGGCTACTTTACTTTTTGAGTCCCAATTTTCTCATCTGTAAATGATCTCCAAGTTTCCTTATAACTCTAAATCTATGGTTCATAATCTTATGGTTTTCCATGGGATTTCTAATCACAGAAGACTCTCTGCCATGGCTGGAGTGAGGGGCTATTGGACTTGTAGGAGTGGGCAAAGTGGACAATGACCTCTGTGTGGAAAGAAGTTGATGTGGGCTTTGCCATTACTTTTAAGAGTACTACCAATGATTTCCAATTTCTCTGCAAGGGAGTTTCCTTAATCCTCAACTTCTTTGATTTCTCTTCGCCATCTGATTCCCCCAGATCACTTCCTTTTTCTTGATATTCTCTCCTTTCTTGACCTGGTTCTCCTACCTCTCTGACTATTCGCTTTTTTATTGTTGTTGTTGTTCTGGCTCTTTTTCCATCTTCTGACTGTCTTTTAATGTGCCCATTTGCTCTTTGGTTTCTGCATCCTCTTCCTATTAGCCTCAGTCATAGAACCAATTTCTAATTCAATGTTTAGGTTTTTAGCCACCTTCAAGAAAGCAATATGGTGTAGGAGGTAGAACATTGAGTTTGGAGTTCAAGGATTTGAATTCAACTTTTGATTCTTTCAATGGTCTGATTACTTGGGTAAGTGACAATTTTTTGTTGCCTCAAATTACTTGACTTTTAAAATGTGTTGTGATGGTGAATTTTTAAAATCCCAGTTTCTGTGATTTTATAACCTTACTGGGTATCCAGATATCACCTCAAACTTTGGGTGATCCAGACAGAACTAATCATCTTTCTTTTCCAACTCTCTTATTTCTGCTTGTTACCCCTTTTCCTTCGGTCCTCTGGGTATGAAATATTGAGTGGTCTTTATTTCTTCTTGGTCTATCAATAATTATATCTGACTTAGTCATTAAATTATGTCAATTTTTCCTTCAAAATTGCTTCTAATATTTGCTTCTTCCTATGTTTCCAGAACTATCCTCATGCCCCCTCCCCTATATTATTTAAATAGCCTCCAATAGTAGAAGGCCTTTCTAGTTCTAGTCTTTTTACCCTCCATCACTCCTGTAGGTGGCTGCCAAGGATCCATGTTTTCTTTGACATAAATATTCTTTCTTTTTAAAAAAAATATTTAAAATGAAAAAAAAGCTTTTTTTTTAGTAACACATAAGCAAGATAGTTTTCAACATTCACTCCTGTAAAACCTTGTGTTCCAAATTTTCCTTCTTCCCTTTCCCCCTTCCTCCTTCTCTAAACAGCAAGCAATCCAATATATGTTAAACATGTATAATTCTTCTGTATGTTTCCACACTTATCATGCTACACAAGAAAAATCAGCTCAAAAAGGAAAAAAAAAACATGAGAGAAAACAAAAAGCAAGCAAACAACAACAAAAAGTAAAAATACTATGTTCCACATTCAGTCCCCATAGTCTTCTCTCTGGATACAGATGGTTCTCTCCATCACAAGTCTATTGGAACTGGTCTGAATCATCTCATTGTTGCAAAGAGCCACGTCCATCAGAATTGATCATTATATAATCTTGTTGATGCTGTGTATAATGTTCTCTTGGTCCTACTCACTTCATTTAGCAACGTTCATGTAAGTCTTTGCAGGGTTTTCTAAAACCATCCTGCTGATTGTGACTTATAGAACGATAATATTGCATAACATTCATATACCATAATTATTCAGCTATTCCCCAACTGATGGATATCTATTCAATTTCCAGCTCCTTGCCACTACAAAAAGAGCTGCTACAAACATTTTTTTCCACATGTGAGTCCTTTTTCCTTTTGTATGATCTCTTTGGAATACAGGATGAATTTTCAACTGATACAGATTTCAAGTTCTACAGTAAATAAGACCTACTGAGTTGCTATGGTAAAAAAGGATTCATCACTTGGCAACGAACCCTGGTGGTGAATTTGTCATTGCTCCTACAGACTAATCTTTATACAATTTTGGTATAATGGAAAGAGTATTAGGTTTTCAGTAAGACAACCTGGGTTCAAATTCTAGATCCCTCACTATAAACTGTACAGCCTCTTGTATGAATCACTTAATCTCTCTAGGTTTCTGTTTCCTCATCCTTTTGTAAAGTGAAATAATTATATTAGATGGGTTTTTAAAGTCTTCTAGCTCTTAACCTTGATTTTTGTGGTTCTAAAATACTACCTTTATTTGTCGTTCTTAAGGTCCAGGATGGAAAATAACTTTCCCTTGTTTTTTTTATGAAGTCTATGTTTTGTTTTCGAGGTTTTCCAAAATCTAATGTTCCCCTTCTTACTTATTGTCCACTATTCATCATTATGCCCAATCCATTCCAGTAAAGCCGTTTCCTGCCTGCTAGACTTCTATATGCGCCATGCTTCTTTTGGCCTAAGATTCATGTTGGAACAGCTTTCTCTCTTCTTTCCTTTATTCTTTATCCCATGGATCTTTTTCTTCCATAAACAGTCTTTTCCCTGGGAGCTAGAACTTTTCATTCATTCATCTATCTGTTTATTTAATAATAATAATAATTATTATTATTAATTAATTAATTTATTTCACAAGTGTTATTTTTCTCTGTTCAGCTGAATCATAAACTTCTGGACAGTGGGGACCTTGGCTAGTATTTCATGTCAAGTGTTGAAGGAAAAGTTCTGGAATTTTTGAGACTTGTATTCTAGTCTTGACATTGCCCTAAAGATGCTATGTGATCTTAGAAAAGTTGCATCCATTCTGTGGACCTTGACTTCTACCTCTAAAATGTAAGGGTTGCATAAAATAATAGGAATTTTAGGTTCAGAGCTGGAAAGGACCATTTCTAAGTCCCTTTCTTTGATCTGGTGATTCTAGGTTCCTCCAGCACTTACTGCTAGGCACACAGTAGGCACTCAATGAATATTTGTTGCTCAATTGATTTTTGGCTGGGTTTCCTCACCCCAAACCCCTGCCTTGCCCTGTCCTGCCTTGCTCTGTTCTGAGATCTGCTGACCCGACAATTTAAAGGAGCTTGGCTTTAGCAGGGAACAGATCGTTGCTGCTCACAGTCCAGTTGGCATCTGAATAAAGTCAGGTTTGAGTCCCAGATCAGTTACACTCTGTTGTGGTCCAAAGGCTCTTATGTGATTGCTGTGTGATTGATGCTTTGGGAGTCATGGGGGCTGCTCCCTGGCCCCACGCCTTTACTCTTCAGCCTTACAACTGCTGAGACTCTTCTGTCCAATATTGCTCATTCTTTGGTAATGAAGGTCCTGACCCATGGATTGCACATACACACACAACGTTCAATACACACATATTCATGCTCATACAAATAGGCAAGCAGTGGTGGAAGAATATTTATAGCAGCACTTTTTGTAGTAGCAAAGAAAAGATATTTGGGAGTTAAATCTACCAAGACACTTTTTAAGCATGCTTAGATACAAGGAAAAAAACAGAAAACAAATGAACACTTAGCTACTTGAAGGGATATTTAATGCTTATGGTTGGGTCAAGTCTGTGCAATACAAATGGTAGTTATGCTCAATTCATTTACCAATTTAGAGCTACACCAACTACCAAGGGCATAATTTTTTGGAGTTAGATAAACTAAAATCAAAATTCACTTATGGAGAAAAAGGGCTAGAATCTCAGAAGAAAAGGGAAGAGACCTCGAAAGTATTCTAAATCATTAAATTAGTATGTTGGTTAAAATATAGAATAAATTGATGGAACTAAATTAAAAGAGAAAGAATGAGGAACAATTGAATTCAATAGATCAGGACTTGTTAAATTTGAGACCATAAATTATTTGAGGAATCACTCCCCTCTGCCCCCTCCCTCCCTTTTTTTTTTTAAACAAGAATTACTGGAAAAACTGGAAGCAGTCTGGCAGAAATGAGGTTCATAGACCCCAGATAGTGAATGCTCTTAGATCCTTTTTAGGTGACTAACTGGGAAGTTCTGTATTATTAACCCCACAGAGATGAAAAGTTCTCCATATTTAGCCCTACAAAAGGCTTTCTCTTTATAGCTGGTTCCCTAGTGGAAAACAAAATGGAGAGGGGGTGGAGTTTATAAAAGAGATGGATTTATTCTTCCTTCTCATACCCCATTCCCTATGACCAGGTTGCTTCAGGTACAACTGGATCTTGCTTTTTGGGTGGAGCTCTACTTGAATGGCATGCAGCTTAAGCTATTGGTCTTCCCTGTCAAGCTATTGGCCTAGGCAGATCAATTGTTGAGGACTGAGTGGGAGATTGTAGAAGATCCACGGTTCTTGGGTCTGGATAAATAGGACTGTGCATACAAACAGGTGGAGAGAAGAAGTATTTTTACCTACTATATGCTAGGCACTGTACTAAGAGCTTTTTATAAATATCTCATTTAATGTCATATGCGAGCTAGGTGCTATTATTACTCCCATTTTGTAGAAATAGACAAAAGGAGGGTAAGTACCTTGCCCAGAATCAGACAGCTAGAAGGTATCTGAGGCTGGATTTGAACTCAGGTCTCCCTGACTCCAGACTAGGATGAACTTTTAAAATTATTTCCTTGTCATCACATCTTTGATTATTGGGCAGGTGTGGTCCTTGATAAGTCAGTGCTATCTTAAGAAGGGGAAAGGCTTTCAAGTCCAGATTTCTTGGCTATAGAAACTCCCCTGATGATAACTGACTTCTTTTGGACATCACCCCACTTTACTTTTTCTGGTCCTTCCTTATTCTACTCTACATGTGAAATCATTTGGGCCTTGAGATTTCTAAACAACCTAAGGAAACATTTCACTTGCCACTTAATCATACCTACTTTCTCCTTGGTGATTCAAATAATTTTGGTTTTACTATTTTGGAAAATAAGATAGCCACGAACCAAGAAAGTGAGGATACCTTTGATTCCATCACAAGTCCCCAACCCAGGTCTAGGTCATCTGTATCAAGCAAAGAAGGCAAAGCTAGTGCAACTAGATGACACAATAAATAAAGTGCCAGACCTGGAGTTCAAATCTGGCCTCAGATACTTGCTGTGTGATTCTGGGCAAGTCACTTAACTCTGCTTCCATTTCCTCCTCTGTAAAATGAGCTGAAGAAGGAAATGGCCAACCCTTCCAGTATCTTTGCCAAGAAAACCCCGATGGGGTCATGAAGAGTCAGACATGACTGAACAAGAAGAAAGTAAAGAACTAGTAGTTAGAAAAATATTAATTATGAAAAAAATAATAGGATAGTGACTCTGGGAATATTTCTACCTGAAAACAATGAGAGGAACAATATTTTTAGAATAACAGCATCATCAATATTTTCATCAACCTGTGGAATCATATATAATAATAATAGTTAACATTTACATAACACTTTACAGTTTGCAAGGTACTTTACAAATATATCATTTTATCCTCATAATAATCATCTCCATTTTACAGAGGTCAAAACTGAGGCTGACCAAGAATAAATGACTTGTTTAGGATCACACAGTGTTTGAGACCACATCTGAACTCAAGTTTTCCTGACTTCAGTAATTTGTGCCACCTAACTGTCTCAGTACATTATAGACAGTACACTGAACTTTTAATACTTAAAAAAAATAAGTAATGACTTGTGTCATTCACTGCTCCTCTTATCTAACAGTTTGTAAATTTTTGGAATGATTACATTTTTAAAAGCATGAATAATTTGGGAAATTCCTAGATTATTTTAGATCTCTAAAATAATTTTGATTGCTTCAGAATAGAAAAATATATTTTGCTGTAACATGGTTTCCTCACAAATGTATATTGTTGGTATATCTAGAGATATGAAGACCACAAGGGAAAAACCCTGGGAGGGAAATCCCCCTCTCCTTCTCCTCTCTCTTAATTTTCAGTACTTATACAATGAATTTTCCACTAAAATTTTTTTTGGTATCTTGTTAGGTCTTCGAATGGTTATACTGCTATAAATATAAATATATTTATAAATATAAATAGCACTGGCTAGAAGTGGAACCCCTTGCAATGCCTGACAAACCTGATGGACAACCTCACTCCCTCCTGAGAGAACTGAACCCTACTTTATCTGGTTCAGTCTTTAGCAGAGGTTGAAAATCTGGCCACCACTTCAATAAATATTTTCAAAGGATATATATACCCTGGCTAAGTCACTGTGCTCAGCAAGCAAAGGCAGTACAGAGTATGGGAATAAGGGAATTGTACTCCAGAAGGCATAGGTGCAAATTCTATCCTTGATGCTCATCATTGGCAAGCTGCCCAACGTTTCTAAGTTTCAGTCTCCTTATTGGTAAAATGGCGATAACAATATGTACTTTACAGGATGATCATGACGTTCTGTCATGAAGTTTGTTGGAGATTCTTGCAAAAGTTCAAGCTCTAGAAAATAAATCATTTTTTGACTTTTTATAATTGACTTTATTTTGAACTTAAAATGAATATTTCTTTAGTAGAACAGAGGAAAAAAGATGATTACATATGAAATTGCAAATCTATTATGTCCACTTGTTATTCCTTTTACATATATAATAAAGTCATGTAGCTTTTTAAAACTTTTTTTCTTTCTCTTCACCATAGAGATGGTTACCATTAGCCACAGATGTTTGTTTGTATATATATGCATAAGTATATATGAATATGTATATATGTATGTACATATATAGTATATGTATATAAGTATATCTATGTATATACATATCTAAGTATAGATATGTATATACACAGTGCATATGCACAGATGTGTATATGTATGTGCCTATATATGAATATAAACCATGCATGGATACATACACACACACCTATACATCTATACACACATGTACACAATAAACTACACAATACACATACATATGTATACAAGACACATGTATACATATACACACAATACACATACATATGCATACATATACATGCATACACATACGTATATACACACATAATATTTATAATATATACATTTATTTATATATACATAAACACACACACATAGTAGGTGCTTAATGCATACTTGTTGACTCATGGATTGATTAATTTCACATGAATCTAGAATTAGATCTTTTTGCTTGATATTCTCTCTCTCTCTCTCTCTCTCTCTCTCTCTCTCTCTCTCTCTCTCTCTCTCTCTCTGTCTCTCTCTCTGTCTCTGTGTGTGTGTCTCTCTCTCTCTCACACTCACACACACACACACACACACACACACACACACACACACACACACACACATACACACACATATCTGATCGTCCCCTGAACTGCAGGAACGAGAAATTGAGGCAGAAATCAGTTCAGGTTTACCTGGGTCTTATTGTCCACCTGGAAACCCTTCTTAGAAGTGTATTTATTTGGGAAGCGTTTGCACGGTGAGATCTCTGAGCTGAGCCCCCGACTCTCCTCAGCCCCCGCTAGATGTGACTTGCCTGAACAAGAGCAAGAAAGCCGGGGGATTCCGAGGAGCAGTCGGGCCAGCGGCTCCTGGCGGGTCCGGCCTTATGGCGGTCACACACGGACCTCTCTGCGCTCAGCCTTTTTCGGCGCCAAAGCAGCGAGTTCCGTGAAATTCCTTGCCTGCTGCCGGTGAGTCACTGGCCGAAGCCCGGGACCAGCCCGGGGAGGACGCGGGCCTGCTGACAGGGAGGGAGCCCCGGGCCAAGTTCTTGAGGCAATTGCTCCGTCCCCAGCACAGGGATGACATTTCCCCCAGGGGAGAGCCAGCAACAGTGACGGAGCGAGGATGGAGGTTAGTGCATTCCCAGTAAGGTAGATGCCGGCCACACTGGGAGAAGCGACTGGAGGGGAACCCATGTCTCTTAGGGATTCTCTTTCTCTCTGTCTGTCACTGTCCCTCTGTCTCTGTCTGTCTGTCTCTGTCTGTCTCTGTGTCTCTCTGTCTCTGTCTCAGTCTCTTCCTCTCTCTGTCTCTCTGTCTCTCTTTGTCTCTGTCTCTCCTCTCCTCCTCTTCCCCCCCCCCCCAAGGGGGCAAGCCTATGCACGTGGACTAGGGGGGAGTTCAGTATGTTATAATGGGTCGAGAAAGATATGGCCTGGAGTCCTACTGACAATTCCTACTACTATTGACAACCCCCTGAATTTCCCCATCTGAAAAGTGAAGGTAATCATCCCTAGGCACCTGGCAAGATGTTGGCGGAACCAGCTGGAAAATGTGTAGAGAGGGGTTTGTAAATAACAACAGACTGGTTTTATTTTTTTAAAAATATTTTCTTATTTCATAGGAACGTAATTATAGAATTAAAGGATTGGGCCAGATAGTTGGCTTCTGAAACCCTTTAAACTCTATCATCCTATGAAGGCTGTGAAATTGGTGGGCTATTCCCATTTTACAGGTGAGGAAAGAGATTTTCCTATGGAGTGCATATGCATGCATCTGGGAAGGGATTCAATTTCCTATTCACCATTTTCCCTTCCTTAAGGGCTCGTCTGTTCTACTCTGGGGTCAGTGATCCTCACCATGAAGGGGGGTAGAATTTATTCAATGTGTCAGGATGAAGAAAGAGAAGAAAAAAAAGAAAATTAGGTTACTTCAGGTTTGCTGGTGATGATACTTAGGGTTCCATTTCCTGGGGTAAGAGAGTCCACAATTTTTTCCATAATGCCTTAAAGCACTGTATCATCGGCTCACTCTTATTCAGCATAGTGGCAAGGGTAAATCAATTCAATTCAGATCAACAGTGTTCTTTGGGTACCCATCATATGCGAAACACTATGTTAAGGATAGTGTGTGAATGTGTGTGGGGTGGTCAGGGAGAGCAATCAGGAAAGGTAGGTAGGGCCTTGTCCTTTAGGGACTGAAAAATCTAATTGAGGAGATAGTATTTACACTCATGAAATAGAGAAGGGTATAAAGTAGGCTACAAGAAAAGAGACTAAATCCTCTTGGCTCTGAGATTTGATGATTCTCAAGGATGGTATAGGCAGAAAGAGGATAATATTCAGATCTTTTGTGTGTGTGGAAAAAAGAACTGATGGAGATAGACTGGAGTGGAGTTAGTTTAGGACCCCCATACCTGACTTAGTGCTGTAGAGAAAACGGATTAAATAGAAATTTGATAATGGGATTGATAAGAATTCATCCAATATCACCTTGTTTTTTCTTTGCTTTTGGTATTATTATTATTAATTTTTCTTGGCTAATAATAGAAGTTTGGAGAAATAGGATAAAATCAAGGACAACTGGGATGGGTAACATGCAAAAACTGTAATGTGAACCTGTCCTACTTGATAGCGGTTCTATCCTATCCCTCTTGGAGTCCTGATGCCATTTTCTAAAGAGATATCATTGAAAGGATATTAGAGACTATCTAATCCAATAACCTCATTTTATATATGAGGACAATGAGATCCAGAGAGGGAAGCAATTTTTTCTGGTCCATAACAATAATAGCTGAACTGGGACCAGAACATGATTTTTTTGATAATCAACTCAAAGATTAACAAATTTGATTGAGGTATACTACATATTTATTTCTATTTGTTTCCTCCTTCTTCTCCTTTTACATTTTCCTGTTCTGTAATTGGGTCACAAACTTTCCCCAACCGAAAAAAAAGTTCATTCATCTATATGAAAGGTATAAAGTTTGGCCTATATTTCAGGCCTGTTTTTTTATTGTCATTTTTTCCATTTGATTTCTATTTTCATACTTATCTTTTTGTGCATTTTTAAAAAGAAATCTCTTGATAGTCACTCTGTAGTTATCCTTGGCTGTTATTTTTTTGATATTTCTATTATCTGGCATTTGGAAGACAAATACTTTGTTCAGGTATGATTTCCTTTGTAGGACTGCCTTAGATGCTTCTTCTTCATTTTTTAATTGAACATCTGTCATCTTTTATGACGGATCTCTAGATACGTCATCTTGGGTTGCATCTAAAATTCTTTTACTCTTCAGAATACATATTTCTTTTCTTCTGGAAATTTCTGATGGCTTCAAAATATACTTGTTTTATTCAAATTTTCTTTCCTTTTTATTCAAAAGTCTTTCTCTTAGTCACTTTCTTAATTTATTGTTGATCATTGAAATTGTTAAATTTCAATGTTAAGTATTTGGGAATTTATAGCCTAGGTTTTTTTTTTCTTTCTTTTTTCTTTCTGGAGACAATCTTGTCAATGACTTTGGTACTTTTTTCTGTATTTAGAAGTTCTAAGAGTTTTCTTGTATTATTTTTTGCATTATTCAAGTTTTTTTTTTTACTTGTTATGTGCTTCTGGGAGATGTATAATTTCTAAGTTGTTTCCAGGCATCTTGAATTACAAATCGATATGTTTTGTTTATATGGACATCATATTTTCTTTTACTGTTATTGCTTTTTGCTTCTCTTATTTTAGATTGTCTTTTATTTCTGTGCATTTTTATTCCTAATTAATTGTTCTCTATTTTTTTTTCCTTTTGTGAAGTTTACATACCTAGAATTTTTTTTTTATTCTGACAATTATTTATGCTGTGTAGGCCAAAAATTCTTTCACAATTTTAATTTCACCTTCAAACTATTCAGAAGCATTCTTTGTGGTTCCAGATCTTCCATATCTTTTAGGAATACACAATGTCCTCTGCCTCATCAAGTGATGATTCAGTTTCCTTTGTTTTATAACATTTATTCATAGCTGTCTGGATTATTTTTACATAATTTGGAGGACATATGTCTTTTCTGTTTTTATATCTTCTCTGTTTAGCTACTTATACTCTAGGTCCCTGGGTATCCATTCTCTTGAAATCTTTGATAATTTCATTCTTTTTTCCCTTAAATTCCCATATTGCTCATTTTCTGACCCCTTCCCCTTTGATGGAGGTTACCTTAGGGGATGGACCTTAAAGCTTCCTCCTCCACTGGGAAATTTATTATTTTTTTTCCAGGCTTGGCCTTTAAGTAATTTATGGGAACATAGCTGGATCTTGGACCTCAGGCTTAGTAGGCCACCACACACACTTATTTCCTGCCCCAGTTCTTTCTGTTCCTCACTTCCGTGGCTGTGTTTCTGTCTTCTGCTTTTCTATGGGATTGGGGGTAGGCAAAGAAAGTTTAGCTCTGTTTTAAGTCATTGGGTTAGTTGAACACGCCCTAAGAGCTTATAGAGGCTGGTGGGAGAGGGAATGCTCAGTGAACAAGTTAGGGATTAGATTTTAGCCTTCTCTGCTTTTAGTCACCTCAGTAGAGTTCTTGGTTGCTTAGCCAGTGGAAATAGTCGAAACTTGCTTTAATTGTCATGCACATTTCTTAGTTTAGAGAGATTTAAAAAGATTTAAAATATCTAGTACTCTAAACAATCCTGAGACCTCTTCCTCTCCCTCCAAATTTTCATTTCCTATGCTCCTTTTTTTCTTTTTTCTTTTTGCTTTATGTATTCAAAATCTAGACCTTGTGAAGGCTCTAGAGTGAAGTCAATAATTACTTTAGAATTAGTATTCAGTCTCTGATTAGAGGTAATAGTGAAATTCTTTAGACTGCAGAAGGCCAGGCTTAAAACCAATCAGGGAGTCAGGGACAGGGATGTATTTATTAATAATTAGCATCAATTTAGAAAGCTTAGTTCATTTGGGTTGTTGTTCATTTGGGTTGATGACTTTTTCTAATAGCTATTTATTCCATTCTTTCTGTTATCTAGAAATTTGCTGTTTCTAATTTTATCCCTGGTCACATGGCTAATAATTTTATTTGTTGAGATTGAACACTTTGGCTCAATTCAGTGCTCATTCTAGTGTCTACCTAGGGTTCTTAACTTGGCATTTGTCATTGATGGATTTTTTGGGGACTTGTGAATTTGGATGAGAAAAAATACATTTTTGTTTACGCTAATTTTTAATTGAAATTGAAATTTCTTTCCGTTATGAATTTTTAAAAATCCCATTAGTTAGGATGGCACAGTGAATCTAGAGCACTGTCCCAGGGGTGAGGAGGACTTGAGTTCAAATCCAGCATTAGACACTTAACTCTTACTAGCTATGTGACCCTAGCCAAATCACTTAACTCCTATTACTTCACCAAAAAAAATTCTGTTAGGTTGAGAAGAGGTGCCAAAGTTTTACCAGACTTCCAAAAAGGTCTATGACATATAAAAAGCTAAGAATTCCTGCTTGATTATTTTATGTCCTTAACAACAGATAATCATGGGTGGATTTGAAGCCCTTTTTGTTTGTGAGGCTAAAATGAGACTATACACACACACACATATGTATACATATACATATACATGGAAAGGAGAGAGGAAGAGAGAGAGGGAGAGAAGGAAAAAGGGAGAGGGAGAGAGAGAGGGAGAAAACTTGTAAACACTTGTCAATTATTGTTATGTTAAATATAGTTCTATTCAGATGTGGAAATGGATAAGTGACATTTAGATATCCCTTCCTATCCAAAAATGATGAAAGTCATTGAGAAAAAAAGTTCCTTATTCAAAAGTAAAGAATTTAAAAATGTCAATTAGCTTCATAAAGTAGTATAGGAGATCCTTGATCAAATGGATGAGTTTGGGGGCCTTTGTGTAGGATTTTGTTTGCTTCTTGTTGATTTACAGTTGACTCAGATTATTGTGAGACCAAGCTGTTCCTTCATTCAGAGACTATAACAGAGAGTCTTCATAGTAGACTTGGCTTGTTTTGGCTCTTTTCTCCTCTAGAACTAGAGAGATCAGCAGAGTTAATTTTGGACCTGGATTCTACGTGCATGTGCATTGCATCCTCCCTTTGCTCCAAATCCCCAACAACTACCTGGAATCTCTCACCCCCACCCTATGGAAGCTGCAGCAGGGTAGAGGGTCTTTGCAGTTGCATGGTGTTTTCATCTATTTGTCCCTAAAGAAGAATTCTTGAAGCTCTAATTTCCTGGATAGAGGAGGTTAAAAAGATTTTGAGTTGCTGGAAAATTCCTGACCTCTAGTCTACTAGATAGGAGGGGGAGTATACTATTTTCTGGGTAGTGCCTGGCTAGTAGAGAGAAAAGAGTCTATAGCCTAATCTAGAAAGAGAAAGAGGAGTTCCTGATTAGTTTTAGTCTCAGAATAACTTCTTTAGCAGCCCCAAGTTTCAGAGTCTCGGGAAAAAGTCTTGTAAAAAAATAGCCTAACCAACCAAGAATTAATTAAAAAAGGAAATAAGAAAGAGTGAAAAAGGGCTGCTTCTACAATAAAGATTTCCTCTTATAGAACCAGTAGGATAGGATGGACCTGATCTATAGCAACACGAGTCAACAGTTTATCACTTGGGAAATCATTCAATTTCTTTCCAAATCATGATTTGGCCCAAAGTCTCACCATCTAGTAAACTTGTTCAATTTCTACTCTAACTGGTCCACTTTGATTTTTCTTGTACCATTGTTTGTGCTTGATCCTTCCCTGCTACTTCACTGATTAACATGTAGCTGTAATGGAATAGTATTGTAATGAGCAGTTTTCCTGAAGGAGTAATGGCAGTTGATGAAGAATTAAATAATGCACTTGATAAAGATTGGGTCTCTAAGAGATGAGCTGCAAGTGACAGGCTTGGGGTTATTTGAACCATGTGGATTCTAATAGGGACAGGTGTTGGGCTGGTGTTAATTAGGAGATACTCTTCACCAACCTGAACTCTGAAGACAGGATAGATGAATACAAGTTTTGTGAAAATGTGACCTATTAGTAAATGGGACTTCTCAGATGATTTTGAAGTTGGTCCCTAACCTTGTGTTCCCAAACACCAGAGTATTCTCAAACAAAGCAACTTTTATGTTTCAACAAAACCATTCAAGTGATGGTTTAAAAATTTAAATTTTTATGGGTTGAGTCTATACCTGGCTCAAGAGAATATTCCCTCCTCTCTCTCTCAGAGAAAAAGCCTAATACCCCAGAATGAGCTAGGCTAAAGATTAGTGAAGGAGAAAAGATATCAAGTTTCTGTATTTTCTGTTTCACTGAGCCATGATTCCACAGCTATTTGTAAAATCCGATGTCTTACATTGTATTTTTTTGCTTACGACCTGACTATATCTCAGGGACTCAACTCTTGTTTTCTGTAAGTCAGTTTAACTCTTCACAGTCCCAATTCTGGCTCTTAGGGGTTTCTACTTGTCCCTTCAATTTTGTGATTTTTATTGATGTGGGTATTCTCTTCACTAATGTAGATTAAAACATCCCCATAGTTTAGTAGATGTTTTCCAATGGATCATGTGGCACAGCTGAAGATGAACCTCTCAGAAATAAACAAGTGTTTTTTTTAATGAATCAAAGAGCTACTATAGGATCCATACTCAAAACCTCACTTGTAAAAGTAAGAAATAGTGTTCTTACACTTTCTACAAACTTCTTCTAGAAATTGCATTTCATTGGCAGAACCTTCAAGAATATGAAATTGTCCCTATTCTCTGATATAAATGACTAGAAAAACTTAGTATGTTATCTCAGTATTCATGAAGTCAAAACAATTTCTATAATTACACTGACACTTTAGATTTTTTATTTGTAAAGCGTTTCATTTTCAAAACATATGCATGGATAATTTTCAACACTGACCCTTGCATAACCTTGTGTTTCAGATTTTCCTCTTCTTCCCCCCACCCCCTCCCTAGATGGCAGGTAATCCAATATATGTTTTCCATCTTAAATAATATGTTAAATCCAATATATGTATACATATTTACACATTTATCATGTTGCACAAGAAAAATCAGATGAAAAAGGAAAGAAAATGAGTAAGAAAACAAAACACAAGCGAACATCAACAAAAAGAGTGAGAATGCTATGTTGTGATCCATATTCAGTCCCCACATTCATCTCTCTTTGGGTATAGATGGCTCTCTCCATCACAAGATGATTGATGTGAGTCCCAATAGTCATTGGCACTGATGGGCAGTCACTCAGCTTCCAGTTTCTTGCCACTAGGAAAAGGGCTGCCACCAACATTTCTACACATTCAGGTCCCTTTCCCTGTTAAGATCTCTTTGGGATATAAGCCTAGTAGAAACACTGCTAGATCAAAGGGTATTCACAGTTTGAGGATAGTTCCATATTGCTCTGTTCACAGTTCCACCAACAATGTATCAGTGTCCCAGTTTTTCCACATTGCCTCCAACATTCGTCATTATCTTTTCCTGTCGTCTTAGTCAATCTGAGAGGACACTTTAATTTCTAATACAGTTACTATCAATAAATCTAAATCATATAGATAAGTACTCTTTGAAGAGTCTTCAGAAACTTTTAAGACAGTCAAAGAATTCTAATATCAAAAGGTCTGAGAATCACTGATCTACTCTATCATTTTAAAGATTTGGAAACCTCTGAAGTAATTTGTTCTCTCTCAATCTTTCTCTCTCTCTCTCTCTCTCTCTCTCTCTCTCTCTCTCTCTCTCTCTCTCTCTCTCTCTCTCTCTCTCTCTCTCTCTCTCTCTCTCTCTCTCCCCCCACCTCTCTTTTTCTCTCTTCCTCCACATCTTTTTGTCTCTTTCTTTGTCTCTTTGTCTTCCAGGAGAGTTTGCATTTTAATTTAATAAATCAATATTTATTTATTAAGTATTTACTCTGTGCCATTGGAGTGCAAGCTCTTTGAGGACAGGCACTGTCTTTTCTCTCTTTTTGAGTCCCAGCACTCAGTACAATGCGTACCAAAGAATATGACCTTAATAAATTTTTTTGATTGATTGATTGCCAGGCACTTTACTTGGCTCTGAGTATACAAATACAATCAGAAACAAAGACTTTAAGGAACTTACATTCTACAAAGGGCAACAATACATAAAAGGGACCTAAAAAGCAGGGAGAGGAATTCCTGCTGGAGTTCAGTGGTAAAATCTTGAGAGTCAGGAGGGGAATGGAAATAGGATGATTGTCCTGGATCCTTCTTCCAAAGGGGAGCTCTAGGAGGAACTCATTAACAGGAAAGGAGGAATAGAGAGCCAGAAGAATCTTCCGGGTTGAGGCCATGGGATGGGAAGGAAGGTAAGACTTGGTGACAAAGTCCAGGGAGTCAGAAGCAGAGTTGGGAAAGGAATAATGTGATTAAAAACACCTTAAGCTAAATTAATAAATCACAAAAAGGTGGACTTCAGGGCCCAACTGTCTGTTGAAATAGGCTTTTTTGTTTGTTATTTGATGTTTGGTTTTTGGTAATAGTGTTGGTTGTGGGAGATCCTGTGATCTCTTCTCTCCAGAGCTAGATTTGAATTCAAAGTTTGGCATTCTAGTCTTTCTTCTGATGCTTACTTCAGAACCATCTCTAGAAACATGAGGGACAGGCCACATCATACTGCATTCTTCCATGTGTATATCCCAAGGAATGCTGCTGAAATAAAAATCCAGTAACAAGAGTCAGGGCATTCTATTGGGAGGAAGGATAGCAAAGGGGTGACTGGAAGAGATACAGGGAGTGTGGAGAAGGCTGCTGCTGTTAATGGTTCCTAGAGAAAGAAGTGTTTGTGTATGGATGTGTGTGTGTGTGTGTGTGTGTGTGTGTGTGTGTGTGTGTGTGTGTGAGAGAGAGAGAGAGAGAGAGAGAGAGAGAGAGAGAGAGACAGAGAGAGAGACAGAGACAGAGACAGAAAGAGAGATAGAGACACATTTAGATAAAGAAACAGACACAGAGAAGACAGAGACAGAGATGAGATGAACAGAGACTGAGAGAATGAAAGAAATTGAGAGAGAACAAATCACTTGAGAGGTTTGCAAATCTTTAAAATGAAGGAATTAGAATTCTTCTGATATTAGGACCCCTTGACTGTCTTAAAAGTTTCTGAAGATCCTCCAAAGGGTGCTTGTCTATATAATTTAGATATATTGATATTTACTGTATTAGAAATTAATGGGTTTCTTTCTTAGTATCATTAAAGAAATTGTTTTGACCTCATGAATGTAGTTTTGGGGCTCCTTAGGGATTCTTGGACCATACTTTGAGGACTGCTGGCTAAGATGATTTCTGATTCTCTCCAGTTTTGATATACATGTGTTTCATGTATTTGTATGCACGAACATTGTGCCCATAGGTAGATGACTTTATCTCTTGTGATTCTTTAGAATCCAAGGAAAATGAAACAAGGGGAACAAAATAAATCCAGATGGAGGCTGGAACAAATAGGAGAGATTAGATGAACTTAAATGCTTATTGAATTGAATTGAAAGATCATGGGATTGATTGGGTATGTGTTATAAAAGGTTTGGGAATCAATAACAAAAAAACAACTTTGTGGTCAGGAAAAGCATGGAAATTGTAATATACCCAAAGGAGAGGCTAAACAATGGGATTCCCAAATAGATGTAAGATCTATAATGGCAAAATCCTAGAAACTGTCAGTATATTTTGCTTTTGAGTGTTCTGAATTTCTGTGCTCTTGGCTCATTTAGGAAACCCATGCTTTAGCTCCCATGTCCCAAATGGATCCAGTCATTCCTATCCTCTTCTCTAAGAGAAAATGACCTCTCTTCAGGGGCAGGCTGAACTTTGGAGCTTATGGGAAGGGGAGGGAGATACCAGGAGATGGGTTCACTTAGGTTTCCCCCAGAGAGACAGGGAAGTCACGTGCCCAAATCAGAATTGTCCTAGAAAAACTAAGGACAGCTGGTGCTTCTGTCATCCAGGGAAGGATCTGAACAGCTGTGGGGCCAGGAAAGCTCAGTGCCTGAGATTGGTTTCAGAGGAGAGGGATCAATGATAAAGACTTGGAAATGGGCCCAGTGAAGAAAACTTCAAGACTCTGAGATTATTTAGTTTAGAGAAGCGAAGACTGAGAGATGAACTTAATAGTCTGCCAGTTGTTGAAGGGTTATTGTGTAAGGAACAGAAGCAGCTGCTTACCATTACCAATGTCAGAATGAGAGAGGCTTCCCAGTTTACTGACAAGCTCACTTGGCAGGAAGGGAACATGGGTTCTAGTCTGTGTGACCTTTGATAAGGCATTCTGAACCTCATTTTTCTCACCTATAAAAGGGCATCACAAATTTGCAGGAATTCTAATCTCTCTGCCTTGTTACTTCTCTGAGCATCACAAACAGGACAAGGGGAGGAGGATGATGAAAGTTAATGTATGTCAGAGCACTTGCAAAAAGGTTCACGTTAATTCCTAAATTATTTAGAGGGAATAGACTTAGAAGATGGGCTTCCTTTTATACAGAGGAAGAACTTTCTAAGGGGAAGAATTATCCAGCTCAATGGATGACTATAGGATATTGCTCAGTCTTCTTTTCTGGAGATTCTTAGAGTAAGTATGGATTGCTTTAGCATGATCCAATAAAGAAGACACATAATACAGTAAATAGAACATAGAATTGGTAATCATAATATTATATAAACATTTATGTAGGTCTTTAAGTTTGTAAAACTTTTTTATGTTTTTTAATTTATCAAAATTTAATTTGGCACTGAGATTTAGGGATACTGTGGATAGTTGTATTCATATAGTACCCAGGACCTTTCTCCTAGCCTGGAATGATGGCTTTTGTATGGGGCTTCTGGGCCCTAAAACTAGAAGCCAGAATCTGTCTTGGGATCACAGAAACCCTGTTTGAACCATGGTACGTCCCTTATTCTACTCCCCACCTCCCATCTTCTCTTTTAGGAGGCATTTGGCTGGCCTCCTAAGTGGGGTATAGTTGGCTAGTTTTCTCAGCAGAGCCAAGACACATGCTTTTTCTGCTGAGAAATGACTAAGTGGTTTTTCTCTCTGCCCTTGACTGGCAGCCAGGCCAAGAAAATGCCTCAGTAAGCTTATATCTATGGTGATTGGGAAAGTAGGGGTTGCCTGTATAGGAAGGGAGTGCCTTTTATATGAGATCTTTTAGTTTTTTCCCTGCCCTATTTGTTATTTGTTAAAAATACCAAGCAGACACCACCATCATCATCTTCAGGGATTTCATTTTATTTGATTCTTGTTGTCCTGCTCTGGGAAGGGGTGGTGACAAGGGTCTCCTCCTGCCAGGAGGTTTACCAGATCATTCAGGCAATGTTGTTGCAGGTGGGCTAAGAGAACATGTATGGATGACACAATCAAAGAAATAAATTGACATTCTTTCAATGGCTTTTAAGATGAAAAACTCACTTTCCTGTTTCTCTGACTATTGCTCTCTTTGAACCTTTTGGCAGAGTAAAAGCATTTAGTCATTGTTTTTCTGCACATTCCTCTGAATTCACCAAACATTTATTAATTGCCTACTATTTAGGAAATAATGATCAGCTATTGGGAATAAAAAAGACAGATCAAATAGATGTATGGGTGTAATGGAAAAACCATTGCATCTAGAATTCAAATGCAGTTGTAGACACTTGCTTGCTGTGTGATACTTGCATTGTCATTTAACTTCTGTCTCCCTCAGTTTCTCCATCTGCAAAATGGGAATCATGTGAACGTGGACCTGGACAGACTTAAGGAGAGAGTGGGAGATAGGACAGCTGGTGTGCAATAGTCTATGGGGTCATGACAATTTGTATATGAGTTTCAACAAAAACAATGTGGAAAAACATAAATACCACCCACTTCCCAGAGTTGTGAGGAGCAAATGAGAGGATATTTATAAAGAGCTTTATGCACTATATAAATGTTAGTTGTTATTCCTCTCTCTATAGCATTGTTTAAGCTGAGACCATGGAATGACATGCCCACCTTTCTTTTGTTTATAACAAAATCCTACTCATCCTCTAAGCTCTGACTCAGTCCTACTGGTTTCCCTGGCTTTCTTTAAGTCCTAGCTAAAATCTTGTCTTTTACAGGAAGTTTTTCCCAATTCCTTTTAATTCGAATGTCTTCTTTCTATTGATTTTTCCCAACTTACACACACACACACACACACACACACACACACACACACACACACACACACATATATATGTATATATGCAGACATATGTATATCTATATCTATACTATATATTAATATATATCTATTTATAAACATACATATATATCCTTATATATGTTTTCTTGTCTCACCCAGTAGATTGTGAGCTTCTTAAATGTAGGGGCTGGGGGCAGCTAGGTAGCTCAGTGGATAGATCACCAGCCTTGAATTCAGCAGGATCTGAGTTCAAATCTGATCTCAGACACTTAACACTTCCTAGCTGTGTGACCCTGGCAAGTCACTTAACCCCAGCCTCAGGGGAGGGAAAAAAGTGTAGGGACTATCTTTTGCTTTCTTTCTTTCTTTCTTTCTTTCTTTCTTTCTTTCTTTCTTTCTTTCTTTCTTTCTTTCTTTCTTTCTTTCTTTCTTTCTTTCTTTCTTTCTTTCTTTCTTTCTTTCTTTCTTTCTTTCTTTCTTTCTTTCTTTCTTTCTTTCTTTCTTTCTTTCTTTCTTTCTTTCTTTCTTTCTTTCTTTCTTTCTTTCTTTCTTTCTTTCTTTCTTTCTTTCTTTCTTTCTTTCTTTCTTTCTTTCTTTCTTTCTTTCTTTCTTTCTTTCTTTCTTTCTTTCTTTCTTTCTTTCTTTCTTCTCTTTCTTTCTTTTTTGCATCCTCAGTGCTTAGGACATAGTAGCTGCTTACTAAACGTTTATTGACTGATTGAATGAAAGTTTTACATACTCCATGAAGCCTCCCGAATACTCAGGGGTATTATGAGAATAAAAGGAAATAATATTATATAAAGCACTTTGCAAACCTCCAGGTGCTATATAAATGCCATTTATTGTTATTGTTATTATTAATATTAACCAATAGTCACAGATATTCAGTTTGGTAATGGCTTCATTTTTTGAGCCTTTCACTGTGGTTCTGCTGAGCTCAAGAAATTTTTATAGAGTAATATAGGGGTGTGTACTAAATGTTTAACAAGGAGGTTCTTCATGCTCTTATAAGCTTAATTTGCACTTTTTAAAGGCTAATCAGCAAAACAATAAATCAAGACCAGATTTACTGATGACATGACTTCAAATCTGGCTTCAGACACTTACTAGTATGACTTAGGGAAGTCAGTTGATGCTGTTTGCCTCAGTTTCCTCGTTTATAAGGAGTTAGAGAAGGCAATAGTCAACTACTTCAGTATTTTTGCCAAGAAAACCCCAAGCAGCATCACAAAGAGTGGGGCACAACGGAAATGACTTGGCAACAATTACAAATTGAGGTGTAAATGCTGACACTGAAAAGTTTGACCATTATTTTCAGGCCAGCTGATTAGAACTGCCTCTGGTATCCCCTGCAAACATCTCTATTCAAACTTCTCTTTTCTACTTCTGGACCCATATAAGCTCTTATTGCCTATTATAATGATCAGCCATTGGGAATGAATTCCCAGAATTCATGAAATGTGAGATCTGGGAAGGATTTTAAAGTTCATTTAATATACCCCATTTATTTTACAGATGAATCCCAGATCATTGAAGAGAGGTGTTGTCATAAATAATTAGTGACACAGTTTAGATTAGATTGCACTTTTAATTTGGTTTTTTACCATTTTACCATTACTATTACCTTTTAATATATCTTAGACTTGGTTTTCCAAGTAAATTATTAACTCCTTGTCGTCAGGAACTATGTCTTTTGTTTATTTTAATCCTCCAAAGTGCCTAGCATAGTGTTTTGTACAAAACAAGTACTTACTGAGTATAGTGGACTGACCTAAGATTTGTAATGTATATTGAAAATCATAGTTGTTATAGAAGAAAGTAATTTGATTCCTGACATTGCTATTAGCTCTATGATCATAGGTAAGTTGCATCATCTCTAATTCCTTATCTATAAAATGGTACTGATAATATTTATGCTACCTATTTCATGTAATTGCTCTAGAAATGTGTCATTATTATTATGTGTATATGTGTACATATAATATGTGTGATTATATGTAACACATATTATGTATAATAATACACATTATTATGTGTATTATTATGTGTGCAAAAGATAAGCTCCATTTTGTAGTGGAGAAAGGAGAACTTGTCAAGTCCCCTGGTCATATGTTTTATGGTTATTGGGAATCCTGTAATGCCCTATTGCCCGTTGGACCATAGAATTTAGAGCCAGATTATTTTATTCATTTTACTCATTTCACAGATTAAGAGACTGAAACTATTCCAGGAAATCTGAGTTAGTTTTAGTCCATATGCTTTGATCATCTTAGAAGTCATCTAGCCCTGATTTTTCATTTTACAAGGAAGGAAACTGAGACCCTAAGACAAGGGACTTGCTTCAGGCCATATTTGTTGCTGTCATTTTTCAGTCATGTACAAACCTTCATGACCCCATTTGGGGTTTTCTTGACAGAGACACTGGAGTGGTTTGCCATTTCTCAGCTCATTTTACAGATAAGAAAATTGTGACAAATAGGGTGAAATGACTTGCCCAGAGTCACATGGTTACTAAGTGTCTGAGACAGGATTTGAATTTAGGAAAATGAGCTTTCCTGACTCCAGACCCAGCACTCTAGCCACTAAAATTTCCTTTCCAAAGCATATAGCTAATATCAATGCAAGGACTAGAACCTAGGCTTGCTGACCCTTAGCCCAATATTCTTGTGCCATCCTGTCTCCCTAAATATAGGGTATGTTGAAGCCATTGCTATTAACATTGGAAGCTGAAGAAGCTGGGTCTTCCAGCTCCAGAGAGAGCCGAGCCCAGACCTGTTCTCTTGGGAGTAGTCTGGAAGGTCAGCCTTACTGGCCCATGGGCTCAAGACCTAAAATAAATCAAATAACAGGTCTAATGGAAACCAGGCATGGTGCCTAAAAGAAATCAAATAGTCTTCCTACAGCCAGAGGGGCAAATCACAAGCAAAGAACTCTCAGTGTCTTTTGGTACAGTGCCTAGCATGGTGTCACATGAAATTAGGGGCTTAAATGCTTTTTTTGAAGATGATGAGTTTCTGTCACTCTGTTTATAGACTTGCAGGCTGGCAGAAACCAGAGCTGACACAAATCCTACAGACCCTTTTGCTTGCAGACAGCAACTCATGATCTGTAAGGCATCATTCTTTAGTTCTGTCTGGGCTTGCTAGACCAACTGATTCTCATATATTGACCCCTACCCTCATCTAGAATCTCCACCCTTTATGACATTTCTCTTTAGAACGTTCAGAGTCTTTCAAATCTATTTTTTAAATAAAATATTAATTTAAAGTTAAAAATTTAATGTTAATATTTTAAATTTTTATTTTTAAAAATCTTAAATATTTAAATTTTATTTATATTACATTTAAATACAATGTTAAATTAAGATTTGTCAAATTAAAACCTATCATAACAAGGTCATGTTAGAAAAAAATCACTTTTAAATTCTTTTTAAAAACTTATTTTCTGTTGAAATTAAGAGATATTATGAGATCTTGGCTTTGTTAATTAAGTTACATGTCTTTAGGAAAGTGATTTTGCTATTTGGGAACTTAGTTTTCTTATTTGTAAAATGAAAATATTGGAAAGAGAAGATTTCTGAGGTCCCTTATAGCTTGATAGTTTTGAAGTGTTTGGCTTTAGTATGTAGTTACCAGTTCTTTTAGATGTTAGTTCTGGGGAATTCTCTTTATTAAGCAGTTTGTAACCAAGGCAATCTGGAAAAGTTACAGGTTGCCAAAAGTAACCTCAGCTGCCAAAATTTTTTCTATTGTTTACATTTCATGTGATATCTTTGTTACCATTCCATGGGAAAGAAAGTATCTGCCTTTGTCAGAACCGTTAGAAAGTTACCTTCTTCTGAGTAGGTATATATACATGTGTTTTTAAAATAAATCATATAGCCTCATGTTGGAATGACTTAAATTCTCAGTTCCTTAATATGTAGAGAAAGAATGAAGAGTCAAATGAAATTGTAGACTTGTCTAGTCGATGAGAAGGCAAGAAAGGCAAGCTAAGTAAAACCAATCTAAGCAGGTGGCATATTGCTTGTGATGAAAACAAACCAAACTTCTTGGCAGTTATGAAAAGTAAGGACTCAGAGATGGAAGAGACATGAGACAGATATCACACATTAGAGAATGACTCACAGAGATTTTAATTGTCCACTGATTGATTGCCTGGGGATACTTCTGCTAATGTCCTTAAAAGAAACTAAAATGGGAATTTTTTGGGTGCCGGGGGATTTATGGAAGTTTAGCATTAATGCCTTTTTTTTTAAAAAATTAAAGCTTTTTATTTTTCAGAACATATGCATGGACAATTTTTCAACATTAGTCCTTGTAAAACTTTGTGTTCCAATTTCCCCTCTCCTTCCTACATGCCCTCCCCTAAATGGCAAGCAGTCCAATATATGTTAATCATGGTAGAAATATATGTTAAATACAATATGTGTATACATATTTATACAATTATCATGCTGCACAAGATAAAAAGAGAAGCAAAATAAAATGCAAGCAAACAACAACAAAAAAGAGTGAAAATTCTATTTTGTGAACTATACTCAGTTCTCACAGTCCTTTCTCTGAACAATTGTAACTGGTCATTAATGTCTTTTAAAAGCTTTTGTTCATAACTTTTGTTTTTTACATTGTAGTAATGTTCTGACTATTTTCTCCTCCATCACTGAATTCTCTCTCCAGAGCTTGTTTATACACATTTGCTTGTCTAGGTTGTTTCTGGTGCTAGATTGTGAGGTCTTTGAGAGCAGGAATCTATCTTTTGCCTCTTTTTGTATCCCTAGCACTTAGCACAGTGTCTGGCACATAGTAAACACTTAATAAGGACTTATTGACCAACCTTTTCTCAAAGGAAAATAGTTAGGCAAAACTGAATGGCCATGCTCTATTCTGAGCCCACCCATGGTTTCTTACCCTCCCCTGAGAGGAGGAGTATATGTTACATTATCTGTTCTCTGTGACCAAGATGGATCATTAAAATTAATCTAGGTTCTGTCGCCTTTAGAGTTGGTTTCATTTACATGATTCTAGTGATTTCACATATTGTTTTTCTTTCTTCTCTCTGTATCAGGTCATGAAAGCCTTCTCATGTTTCCCTGAACATTTATCATTTCTTATGATATAATCATATGCATATGCTATAGTTTTTTCAACTATTATTGAACTGATGGACATCTACTTTTTTGTTTTCACCTCAAAAAATGCTTCTGTGAATGAAGGCTTTTCTCTTTGCCTTTGTCTTTCAATCTACAGTGATTTCTTTGGAGTTGAGACAGGAGGCTCCAATGAAGGAGGGATTAAGTGGGGTTGTGGACGTGGTTCACTAAGACAGAACTACCCAGAAGTCAGACGCTAGTGTTCATCCCTCTGGTGTGTTAGTTCTGGCCTGTGTTGTTATTCATTGATCATGTCTAACATATGTGTACTTGGGAGAGGGGCTTTGAATTGGCAAGTCAAGTCCATAGTTATTTATTAAGCTCCTCCTATGCACCAGACATTGTGCTCAGTATTGGGAATACAAAGAAAGACAACTCCTGGCCCAAACAAAACAAAAAAAAATTAGCCCCTGCTCTCTAGAAACTCACAGTTAAATAGGGGTGATAGTATGTAAGCAACAAAAAAGAGATATCCTGGATAAATAAGAAATAATTAGCTGAGGGAAAAGACTAAGAGAACTGGGGAAAGAGGTGAGGTTAGCTGAGACTTGAAGGAAGGTAGAGAAGCCAGGAAGAGATGAGAAATGAGAAAAAGAAAGTTTTCTGAGAGAAAAGGAATGACTGATAAGACTAGCTGTGAATCCTTTAAAATTTTTTTAGGTTATATATGAACATTGATTTAAAATATATTTCCTTATAAATCATGTTGGGAGAGAGAAATTAGAACAAAAGAAAAAACATAAGAAAAAAAAAACAGAAGAAAAAACAGTATGCTTCAATTCGCAAGCAGTATCTGTAGTTATTTCTATGAATGTAGGTAGTATTTTCCATCCAAAGTTTATTGTAATTGACTTAAATCACTGAATTGTTGAGAAGAACTAAGTCTATCATAGTTGATCAACATAAAATCTTGTTGTTGCTGTAAACAATGTTATCTTGGTTCTGCTTGTTTTACTCAGCATCAGTTCATGTAAGTCTTTCCAGGATTTTCTAAAATCACCCTGTTCATCATTTCCTATAGAACAATGATATTCCATTACTTTTATATGCCATAACTTATTCAACCTTTCCTCAATTGATGCATATCCATTCATTTTTCAATTCTTTACCACTTCAAAAAAAGCTTTTGCATACATGGATCTTTTTTCCTCTTTTATGATGTCTTTGAGATAGAGAAACATTAGTAATGTTGCTGAATCAAAGAGAATGCACAGTTTGGTAGACTTTTGGCCTCCAAATTACTCTCCAGAATAATTAGATCAGTTCTAAACTCTTTTAAAAAATTGTATTAATGTCAATGGCCATGAGGACTCTGACATTAAGCTGAATAAAGTTATGAGAACTGAAGCCTAGAGTATTTGTTTCAATTCCAACTTTTATTTACCATGACTTTAATCACTAATAACTCCATACCTATGGGCTTTATGGATCTGGTTTTATATGTATGTTTGATGTGGACAGAGCTAAGCTATGATCCACAGACTCCCTTCCCTTTCTTCCCTCACCCTACCTATGATGTACACATCTCTTATACTTTTGGAAATGTCCTTGGAGAACCGAAGTCTTATGATTTTCCAACTAAAGGACTAGTTAGGGGTGGGGAAGGGGAAGCATCAAATTCAAGACTTTTTGGGTCCATGTGCTTTGGCAAAGCTTTTAAGTGGGATTTTGGGATCTTTGTCAAGTGTTTCAGCTTCTCTTAACTTTCCCATGGCCCATTCCAAGACAACCACTGCTTTGCAGATGTTTCCCGCATAACTGAGAGTGTGGGGGAGCCCCACTGCAACAGCTGTGGCTGCTGCCACCACTAAGACTGCTAAGAGGTCAGCTTTTAAGTCAGTCCCAATGACATGCCTCCCATTTCCCAGGCAGGTTATTGAGAAATCCTTCCAGTTAGCTTTGTCTTTTCTTGGACTTTCCGTTCACAATGAGGTGTGAGTCCCTTCATGGAGTGGGGGCAGATAATCTCAACTGAGTTATAGAGGATGGATGGTTAAGTGGGTGTAATAGATTGGTAAAGTAGGTTGGGATTATTTTGTCAATATTTGACTACTAGTTAATCAATCTTTAACCAACAACCATGTACCAACTATGAATCTATGTATGAATCAAAGTATGAACATTGATCTCTGCTATGATTTAGCTGGAGAGATAGAATATATGTATGTATGTATGTTTATATCCATATATACACACACATTCATTTATACATATTTACATAATTATACATAATATATACATAATTACATATAGAATATTTGATATGTGCATATATCTATATATCTCTATATATCAATTATTGAATATAACAAAATCCTCAAAACTCTGTTCATATTCCATCTTCCTTAACTTGTGTATCATTTTGTACCAGTTCTGTATTTTTCTTCCTTTATTTCCATTCCCTTCATTCAGCTTAGGGACCCTCAGTATTTACTTATAGCCCACTCATTATGAGTCACCTAGTCACTGAAATTCAGGAAAATTCAGGATGGTTCCATGAATTTTTATTGAAACTCTTAACTAGCAGAAGCTTAATAAATTATTGTGGACTTGCCTGGATAATTCAAAATCCTCTTCCAGGTGTACATATTCTATACAGAATTCTGAGTAGTGAGAAATGTAAATCAACTATATTGACTTAGATGTCTTTGGCATATTTATTATATCTCAACTGTTAGATATATAAAGAAAAGGTGAAAAATTCTCCTTGTCCTTAAGCAGCTTACTATCTACTGGGAGGCAACAACAACCTAAGTAACACTATGTGATTCTTGTCCATATCGTTCCATAATTCAACAAATGCTTGTTAAATCCCTCCTATGTATAAACTACCATCCTAGGCCATGAGGTAGATGCAATAATTTGCATAGTACTTGTAATCAAGGGTATATGGGTCATATGCACATCATTATGATACATAAATACATTATACAAGATTTATATAGATGCAATGTATTCTGTGACATCTAAGTAGGAAAAAAAAAGTTTGATACCAATTAAGGATCTCCAGGAAAGACTTCCTGGAGGAAATTGCATCTGATTCTTGTTTGTCCTTTGTTCTCGAAGAGGACCATGACATCAGGGAGGTGGTACCATGACATATACTTTAAAGGGTGTGTTGGAATTTAACAGGTAAAATGGGAAGAGAGGATATCCAAATTATAAAAAGTAGTATGAGCAAAGGCATAGGGTCAGGAGTGAACTAGCGAAGTTTAAGGAGGCAGAGAATAGTTTGGTCACAATGTATAATCTGTGGAGGCAGTATATGATTAAGTAGCTTAGAAGTAGATTATAGAAAGCTTTCAATTCCAGGCTAAGAAATTTGGACTTTATTCAGTGGGCAGGAGGAAGTCAGAACAAAGGTTTGTTTTATCTATATTTATAATTAATTAATTAAATTTTTTTTTTAAAAGCAGGAGAATGATGTGAGTATATCTATGTATGATAAAGATATCCATAGTAACAGCTTGAAGGATGGATTATAGGGCTAAATCACCTGTTAGACTATTATAATATATTGATAAACAATAGTGGCTTGGGCTATAGAAATAATAGTATGCAATAAATGATACTATCCTTTAAACACTATTGCTAAGGTACAATTTATAGAATTTTGATAACTGACTAAAATAACCAAATTTATGTCATAACAACAGATTCAGCATCAGACTTCAGAGATTATCCAGTTCAGTTCTTTCATTTTCAACTGAGAGCAAGAAATAAAGTAGAAAAAAAGATAAAGTAGATTGCTCAATATCACACATATAGGAAGGGGAGTAGGAAACCAGATCATCTGCTTTTCTTATTCTACTATACTACAGGCATTATTATTTTTTTTAATAAAGAAAGCAATCTGTATTTGAAAGATTAAATAACATGGCCATCTAGATGGAATTTATTACAGAACTCTTCCCATGACACAAGTCATTCTATTAAGTAGTTGGTGAGAGGGGAGGGAGAGAGAAAAGTTAAAAGTTTAAAGTTAAAATGTGAATGAAATGAGATAATTAAGTAAATGGCTATTTCACAATCAGAAGGAGAAGCAGGTTTAAGGGATAATGAGTAAACTCAGTATCAATACAATGCCATATTAAAAAAATGATTTTAACCAGAATATGTGTCAGTGACCTCACAGGAAGGTGCTGATTTGCTGATTCCTTGCATGTTTTGACTGTTGGCTTTGTGAGTGAAAAGTAAGAAGCAGGACTCATTTCAGCAAATTCAAGCACATATTTTCTTTCCTTTGACCTGGTTACAAAATATGGTACAATAGGAAGTGCATGAGGCTCTGGAATCAGAGATCCTGGGTTCATACTGTCTCTGACACTGGCTGCCTATGTGACATAAGGTCCCAACCTACCCGGAATTTTGTTTTCTCACCTGCAGAATGAGAGCATCCCACTGGATGGGCCCTGAGTCCTTCTTAGTCTTAGATCTAGGACCATAAGTCTTTCACTTCAGGTTCCCTTTTTGCCATTGCACCAATTCCTTTGGATAATGAGCAAATCTAGATAGGGAGTCAGCTTGACGTCACTGGTGTGATGAGGCTGTTGTACATGTCTGAAATGTCAATTGTGAATTTCATCCAGTATTTGTACTGAATCACACTTATGAGCTCACAGATGTGGACTTCCTTCCTTCACTGGTATATTTCCAACAAGTATTTATTCAATGTCTATCACTGAACGCCAAAGACTAGAAAAATAACTGAAATAATGCTGAGAAAAATGTAGTCCCCTTTCTTAAGAAGTTTATTTTCCACTGTGAGAAGCTTACAAGTCTGTTGATACTTTGTGCTTCCAGTTCATGGTTTTTCATAAATGCACCATAAAGGTCCATCTGATCCATTGGATGCCTGCCTTTGGTTCTTTTAATATTCAGTATTGTCATTGTTTAGTTGTTTCAATTGCATTCAATTCTTCATAACCCCATTTGGGATTTTCTTGGCAAAGATATTGGAGTGGTTTGTTTACTTTTCAAGCTCATTTTACAGATGAGGAAACTGAGGTAAACAGGGTTAAATGTCTTGCTCAGGGTCACACAGCTAATAAGTGTCTGAGATTCGATTTGAATTCACTATTTGATTCCAGATCTACTACTCTATGAATTATACTACCTAGCTGTCCAATATTCAGTCAGTCAATAAACAGCTAGTAAGCACCTGACTATGTGCCAGAGACTGTGCTTAATGTTGGTAATACAAAGAGAAGCAAAAGACAGTTCCTGCCCTTGTGGAGGTTATAATCTAATGAGGGACACAGCAAGTAAACAAATATATAGAAAAAGCTATATATGGTATAAATAAGAGAGAAGGCACTAGAATTAAGAGAGATTAGAAAGGAATTTTTAGAGAAAATAATTTTTTTAATATATAAAGGAAGCCAGGGAATCCGGGAGGTGGAGAGGAGATCTAGGGGACAGTCAGTGAAAATCCATCCCTCTTCTTTAGTGTAGTCCTTCTCTATTTTGGGGATGCTTCTAGGACAGCTATCATTTAAATTTATTCTAATCCTGGCTGTGCTTCTGGTTCTCTGGCTCTGTCATCAAACACCCATTGTGGTCCCCTCTCTACCCTTCTTTTTAAGCTCTTTTTTTGTGTGTCTTTCCCATTTGAATGTAAGCTCCTTGAGGAAAGGATCTGTTTTTATTTGTAATTCCCCAGAGCTGGTCATAGTGCCTAGCACATAATAAATTCTTAATTTGTTTCCTTCCATGTGAATAGTAGCAAATATTTCATTAGAAGAGGAAAATACCAAACACAATATATGATGTCATGCACTACTTAACTTGCAATGTTTATGTTAGTAGGGTTTATAATGGCTACCAATTAATACTCCAAAGATTATTTTCTAGCATGTGAATGACTTGCTCCTTTTAACCTCTCTTTCTTGCTTCTTGCCCTTGGAATATTTCTTTGTTCACTAATCCTTTTTCTAGTGGTCACCTCTGAATGAGCAGAGGCAATTTTTCAAATGTTAACTTCATAGGAAGCCATTGTAATGATGGAAAAAAGCTTTGATGTAAGAATGACTGAGGGAATTCAGAGTACTGGACTGGTCACAGACTTATCTTCTCCAAGCTGAATATTTATATTCAACAAAAGTGGTAGCCCCAACGCAAAAAAAAAAAAAAAAAAAAACCTACCAAAAGAATTAATATCAAAAGATTAGAATGCTTCTCTGAGAGGGAACAGTTTCTTGCTAACTTGGATAGTAAGTTGAGCCAACACACAGTTGGCAACAATGGAACAGAAAAGGAATGGGAAGCTTTCAGAAATTTGGTGTGCATCACTGCATTTACTCTTCTGGGTCAGAACACTTCCAAACATCAAGACTGGTTTGATGAAAATAATGGGGAAATTCAGAAACTGCTATAAGGAAAAACAAGAACTCTACAGGCCATACCAACAACATAGTTCATCCATCTCTCACTGTAGGTGAGGAAACAGAATCACAGGAAGGTTGTGTCACATAGCTACTGGGTGTCAGACAGATTATGAACCCAGAATCTCTGACTCCAGAGCCTCATGCACTTCCTACTGCACCATACTTTGTAACCAGGTCAAAGGAAAGAAAATATGTGTTTGAACTTGCTGAAATGTGTCCTGCTTCTCACTTTTTACTTACAAGTCAATTCCATCAAAGGTAAAGTATAATCAAAACTTTACATACAGGATTCTTGGTTCAGTAAGAAGGCAGATGAAATCCAAAGTCTTTTTATAATGCGCTGAAGGCTATTTTTGGGCCAAAGATCCCTCGTGCATCTCAAGTACTGCTATGGGACACTGCTTTGTGATAAGGACATGGTCCTGGAAAGATGACTGAACAATTCCATAGTGCTTTCAACAGACCATCATCAGTCATGCTAAAATTATTGACCATTTACCTCAAGTTGAAATCAGTCACTTCCTAGCTAAAGTTCCAACTGAAGAAGTTTTGAATGCTATTAGGCTACTTTCATATAGTAAAACACCTGTGCTGATTTCCTACATTATATGGCCTCCATTGCCTGTTTTTATAAAAGTAAAAGGAATAGATTGTCCTGTGACAATCACAGGGCGGGGGTCTTTCTCTTAACCATTGCTGGCAAAATTCTTGTCAGAGTCCTCCTTAATAGACTGACTCTACACCTAGAAAAAGGCTATCTACCTGAGAGTCAGTGTGGCTTCAGAAGGGGCTGAAGAACAATTGATTTGGCATTTACTGCCCGACAATACCAGGAAAAATTCCAGGAGTAGAACAGAGGTCTGTTTACAACATCTATAGATCTGACCAAGGCCTTTGATACTCTCCATTTTGAAGGCTTATGGAAAATTATGTCAAAATTAGGTTGTCCAGAGAATTCATCAGATAGAACATCAGTTCTGTAATGGCACACTTGCTTGAACAATGGGCAAGGCTCTTGAGCTTTTCCAGTCAGCAATGGAGTGAAACCACACTATGGGCTTGCTCCCATGCTTTTTAGCATGTTGTTTTCAAATGCCTTCATGAATCAAAGTCAGATACTTCACTGATGGTAAGTTCTTCAACCTGAAAAAGCTACAAGCCAAAACCAAAGTGGAGGGAGTGTTAGTGCATGAATTTTTTGTTTGCAAGTAATTGTGCATTCAATGGAGCCTCCAAAGCAGAGATGCAACAAAATAAGGATCATTTTTCTGCTGCTTGTGCTAATTTTGACCTAACAATTAATACCAAGAAAACACAGGTCCTCCATCAGCCAGCACCACATCATCCATATGTGGAACCATCAGTTACAATAAATAGTGAGCCATATTGTTCGAATGCCAAATGGATGCTTGCCCCGAAAATGATTTTTTGTATGCATAGAGCAAGTGCTCACAAGGTAGTCAGAAAAATAATACAAGGATACTCTCAAGGTATCTCTTAAGAACCTTAGAACTGATTGTATGACACAAAAGACACTGGCACACGACTGCCCAGCATGGTGTGCCCTCAAGAGAAGGTGCTGTTCCCTATGAGCAAAGCAGAATTCAATTAGCCCAAAGAAAATGTGAAATATGCAAAATTAGAGAAGCTACTCCAAATACTCATAGGGACTATTTGTATCCAACCTGTGGCAGAGCATTCTAAGCTCGTGTTGGTCTGATCAGCCACAGTCAGACATACCATAATTTGATTCTAACATAGTCATTTTGGTCCTTTTTGAAAATAAAGAACAACAGTAGTTAATGACCTCCTATCATGTATAAGGACCTAATTTAGTGTGATAAGGGAATGCAAAGAAAAATGATGAAGAATACAGCTGAACAAGAAATAGGATCAAGAACTCAAAGGGACGTTGATTCATTTTAGAGTTTAGGAAACAGGACCCAAGAGGTTAAGGCTCCTTAGGTAGAAAGTGGCCAAAAAGGGACTGGACCTGAGGTCCTCAGTTCCTACTTTCTGGAAGGCTCCTAGTCTAGCATTTTCCTGGATTTGGAGCATGCCAATCCTGCAGCCTTTCCTGCGGTTTCCAGCAGCCAGTGGCTCCAGGAGCCCAGGCAGGCTTAGCTCCCTCAGGGGTGCTGCTCACTGGTTCCCAGGCAGCAGCCCAGCCCGTATAATGTGGAGGAATATCTACAGAAGGACAAGAGGCTCAGAGTCTACAGTCTTCTCTGGCCAGTTCTGCAGCTGCCCCAAGCCTGTTTTCCTTGGCAGGAGCAAACTCTCTAAGTCACTGCTTCATCTCCCATTTATAGGCATATATGTATTGGGCTGTTCTTTTAAAAACTCACCTAGTGATCCCAGCTTAGAATAGAGTAAAAGAGGAGGAAAGCTGAGACCATGGGAAGCTAGGAAGCTGACTGGAAGCCTCCACTCTTTAGAATACTCTCTGACTATCAGCAAGTCAGGAATAAAGGCCCCTTCCTTCCCAGATATGGTTTCTACAGACATCATCAGGTATTCTGTAGCATCTTCAGCCATAAAGTGTGGGGCAAGTCCCAAAGGATGCTGGAATTTGCAGCAAGTACAAGCACTAAAAGGTACACAGTCTTCCATTTGAAAGGCATCTCCAAGACCATGTGGGTTGACCCATAACAGAACAAGAATTCCCTGTACAGAACATCCAGCCAGGGCTCATCCAGCCTTCTTTCCTTGGAATTTTCCATTGAGAGGGAACCTGCTCCCATTCCCTTTCTAAAAAGCACTAATTGTTAGGGAACCTAAATTTGCTGCTTTGCAAATCCCACCTGCTGTTCCTATTTCTGCCCTTTAGGACTAAGTTGAATAAATCAAATTCCTCTTCCAATTCAATCCATTGTTTTCGTGTTTATCAGGTGGAGGGCATTCTGCCAGAGATACAAAGACTAAATGAAGAAAAGTCTCTTCTTTTAGAGAGCATTCATACTCTTCCATATGGCAACCTTTCAGATACTTGAAGGATGTTATCCCATCCCTCCCAATCTTTTATTCTCTAAGTTAAATATGTTGACTTGCTTCAATTAATCTCATATAATACCTTCCTTCACCATCCTAATCAACATCATTTGGAAATGTTTGAATTTCTTACTGTCTTGTCTAAATTATGATGTGTAGAAATGAATTTAGGGCCTTATTTTCCCCATCATAAAATAAGGGGTCAAACTAAATTAGATGATCTCTAAGGCAGCTAGATGGTATAGCTGCTAGAGTGTGGAACCTGCCAGATTCAGGAATATAAGTACAAATCCAGCTTCAGATATTTAATAGCTGTGAAATCCTGGGTGAGTCACTTAACCCCCTTTGCCTCAGTTTCCTTATCTGTAACATGGAGATAATGATTATTTTATCCCAAGTTATTGTAAAGATATTATCTCCTTTGAAGGCCAGGACATTCAAATCCTCAAATGGAACTGTGTTTATACCCATCCAGAGATATGGATCATCATGTAAATGATCAGTCTGGTCAATCCGCCTTCTATCAAAGTCATATAAACATCTCTAAGATATGATTCTATGATTGCAAACATAAATAGATAGGGATAATCTGTTGTATCTGTATAGTGCTTTGTAAATCTTAAAAGGACTATGTAAGTGCTAGCTATTGTTCCTATTAGTAGCTCAGGAAGATCTCTAAATTCTGAATTTTTATGCTTCTGAGTGTATAGTGTCAAGAATCAGAAGGAAAACAGAATTAGGGTTAGAAGTAGGCAAAATACTCCTATTGGTTCCAATTCAGAATTTTCCAAAGGCTGATTTCTTGGATATTTCAGGCTTCTGTCACATTTTTAAGGTAGATTTAACAAGTACATTTGCTGATTTCCATAGGTCACTTATGACCAGGAGTATCCTGATTCCCTATACCTCAGATTGAATCTGGACACTCCACAGTGCATTGAGAAGCCATGTATCTCAGACATTTTCCAAGTTTGCTCCAATATCAATCCCTCCTTGTCTCTCTACCCCAACACACACACACACACACACACACACACACACTTCTAACATACAGAATTCCAAGTGTATTACCTATACTACTTCTTGTGAAAAGTGTAATAGCCAAAAGTGCTTGCTCTTCAAACCAATGATATATAATCCAGGGATTGGAGTTGTGGTATTTGTATTTATGTATATGAGTATTTCCATTTAGGTACATTTATGAAACAACTATTTATGTAGTCCGAAACAAGAATAAATGTGGAGGGATCTATCTATTTATCTGTCTGTCTGTCTGCCTATTTGTGAAATCTATCTGTATCTGTAGCCATAGAATCATATCTTAAGCAATGTTTATATGGCTTTTTCAGAAGATGGATACAAGGCAGATTGATCAGACTGACCATTTAGGTTATGACCCATATCTCTAGATGGATATGAACACAGCTTGATGATTTGAATGTCCTAGTCTTCAAAGGAGACAAGTATATATTTCCATGCCCCCAGGGTCACCATAGAAGTGAAACAGATGCTTGGGCTAGGACACGGAAGGACTCCCTCAGGTTATTTTTCAGTGTATCAGTCCTTCACCTCCAACATTTAGTCATCTGAAGAAAACAGAGGAATGTTTTTATTATTCTGGCAAATTCTAGGGTCATCATGACTGTCAAACCAAGAATTGAAATGAACTTCGTAGACACAAATCTTCCAAAGCCTGGGCAAAGCAGAACCATGATTTATTTTATTTTCACTGCTTCATTCCTTTTAGATCTTGTTGATTTTTAAAAATGACAATAGCCAATGGGGTTATAATGATCATTAAAAAAAAATTCTAAGCTACATTGGCAAGCAGGAGGAGGATCTTCCCTAGATGGAGAAGTTGAGACCCAGAAAGGATAAGAGTTATTTTACTTGATACACTCAATCCAGTGTACTTTCCAGGTAATGGCCCAGAAGTCCTGACTCACTGATTCCACAATCTTCCTTTTTCATTTGAGGCAGTTAGACCTGGGATCAGGAAGCCTTGAATTCAAATCTGACCTCAGATACTTGCCATTTGTGTGATCCTGGGCAGTCTGCCTCAGTTTCCTCATCTGTAAAATGTGGACAATAGCACCAAACTCCCAGGGTTGTCACAGGAATTAAATGAGATAATATTTGTATAAAGCACTTCGCAAGCCTCAAAGTGCTACATAAATACTAGCTACTATTATTATTCTAATTGATCTATCCATGTCTCTGTGCAAGTCTGTTGGGCCACCTTTTCCTCCTTTCAACAAAACCAGATGTTGCTCAAAAAGTATTATGTCAACATTTTAGACAGAAGGAATTAAACTGCTGAGCCTCAGGAGGCCATATTAGCTGGACGAGTTGTGGGGCCCCCAGCCTTGGTCCAGATGCTCTCCTTCGAAATCAGGTGATAGATTCTGAGGGGCCTCTCAGAGCCACCCAGTGGGGTAGCAGAGGAGAAACAGGAAACAGATGTTGGGCAGGTCTGATGGAAACCAAAAGAGGAGACCCATGAGGGGGTGGTAGTGGTCAGGCAGCAGCAGCAACCTGGCCCATACAATGGAAGCAATTAACCAGGGGAAACCTAAGCTTCCCTCCCCACCTCCTCAACCCCTTCTCAGCCAGAGTTCAGTATGGGGAGTGACAGCTGTCATCTGGTTCCCCTAGGTTGATTGAATTCAGGCTATGGCCCTTAATCCAGTAAAGATATTTTTTCTTCCTCAGGAGGAGCTGACATATGGGGGATACTGGCAGAACTGCAGAGAAAATTCTGGAGCAGCTCAACGGGCCAGATTCGGTTGTGCATTCCTGCAGCTCCAACTGCGGGAAAAGGCTGAGACTTGAGCATCCCTTAAAATCAGGGAGATGCAGGGGCATGGAAACCTGTTGGGTGTATACACTGTCTGGCACTAACATAATGATCCTTGAAGAGGGAGAGGGTACCTGACTGCCTATGGACAAAGTGGCCCAGATCAGAAGATGGAAGAAGAATGAGCTTTTGTGCTAGTCAGGCTGAGTCCTGGAGTGGTGGCCACACTGTCAAGTTGGGAAGCCTGGTTTTAAAATAGGAAAGAGGGAAGAAGGGAGGCATGGACGATGGAAGAAGGGAAGGAAGACAGGAGGGAAGAAAAGAATGGGAGAGAAGGAAGAAAGGAAAAGAAGGATAGAAAAAAGGGAAAAGGGAGGGAAGGAAGGAAAGAAGAAAGAGACAAAAAGGAAAGAGAGAAGGAATGAGAGAGAAGGAAGAAAGGAAAGGAAAAGAAGGATGGGAAGGAAGAAGGGAGGAGGGAAGAAAGAAGATGAGAAAGAGAAACAAAAAGGAGGAGAGAGGAAAGGAAATAAGATGGGAAGGAAGGAAGGAAGGAAAGAAAAAATGAGTGAGAAGCAAGGAAGGAAGAAAGAGAGGGAAGAAAGAAAACTCAAACTACTTTTTATATAGTATCCTTTAGATGTAGGACCTATTATACCGCCTTTGTAATTTTCTTTTTTTGTGGTGGTGTTTTTCTTCATTACATGGATTATAGGGGAGGACTTTACCATAATATTATAGGGGCAGTAGTGGAGGATTTAGGGATATAAAATTTCCCCTTATTACCTCTTTGGCTGCATCTCACAAATTTTGATATGTTGTCTCATTATTGTCATTCTCTTGGATGAAATTATTGTGTCTATGATTTGTTGTTTCACCCATTCATTCTTTAGGATTATTTAGTTTTCAATTAATTTTTGGTCTATTTTTGAGTGCAGGACTTAGGGAGATACCTCTTTAGGAGGTATTTAGGAACCGAGAACCCCTTCCACATATTTGCCTACAATTCTATCCAATTCCACTCTCTACAGCATGGTTTTAGATTGGGTCCTGGTCAGTAGTAGACAACTCTTGGCTGCAATTTTGTGTATGGATCCCACTTTACCTCCTTCTGCTCATCCACTGTAGCATGGCATGGAGGGCTTAGCTGAGGACTTCCTTTGCTGCTGCTACCCTGATTCATATTGAGCTCCTGTGATCTTCTCCATCAGATAAGTTATATTACCCAGAACCCTCCACCACATGTGAAGGCCCACTGGCACATCTTTACCAACTTGCCCAGAGAATCAGGTAGCATCTAAAATTTTACTGACTCATTCTCAAGGAAAAGTCTTCCTGGACATCTCACAGCCATGTCACCTGCACTCAGCCTCTACTCTGAAGCTTCACAAGGGAATTTTATGCCTGAACCCAGGCATTTCTGACTATCTCCATGCCTTTTACCACTTTTTTGTTCCCTTTTCCTCTTCCCAAATTTTCAACTCTGTCTCTGAAAGCAGCAATAAAATCACACTATATTCCTGGAAGGGGGCATGTTCATTAATTGCTCTATGAATCCAAATACCATTCTGATTTCTCTATGTAAAACATTTCTCTCCAGGGCAATGTAAACCAGTCCTGGAGAAAGATGGAGCCAATTCTTAATTTTCAATGTGAATTTATATCTCATAAATCTCAGTTTATTTTTTGTTTATATTATTTGTTTTTCTGATTGTCTATATTTAAAATGATGGAACAAGTGTTAATGCAATTACTTAAAAATGTACTATGTATATGTTCATTTTTTTCTTTTACACAACTAATTTATATATATATATATAAATATAAATCAGTTGTGTGTGTATGTATATATATATATATATATATAAATGTTTATACATTTAGCAACACACCTGCTTCACTCCTTTATGTTAGTATCTTTTCCTTTAGTTCCTTAAGGTTGAATACAGAACCTGATACATTATTTTTTTATTCATAGGAAAGTCCCTGGATACTGCACTCTTAGTTGGATTGGGTTTCATGGCTTCCTCACCCTGAGTTGTTGCTCCCCCTTTTCATCTCCCAAATACCCAACTTCTTCCTTCCAATCCTGGACCATGCACATTGTCTTGCAGATTGAATAATAACGGGGAGGGGCCTGATCTGTCAGACTCTGCCAGCAGCTTCTCAGGCAAAGCACCTTGTGCCATTTGGATGGAGCGACAATCACCCCCAGGCAGTCACTGCCCTTTTGTTCAGTGAAATATAAGCCCCTCAAAGACAGGGTCTGTTTAAATTTTGTCTTTGTATATTCAGTGCCCGGCACAGTGCCTCAAAGTTTGTCAAAATTTTAGAAGTGATACCCTCTAGACCATCTTAGAGATAACCCTAAGAATCTCTGGAACTTCTGTTTACATAGCTAGCTCCAGTGTTCCAATCCTTTCCAGAGTAAACAAGACTTCTAGTACATAGACTTTTACCAACGGGCCCTACCTTACCTTCCAACCTAAATCTCTACTCTGTCCCCTCCCAGGTTTAGATCCATAATCCTGCTGATAACTACGAGATAAGGACAAAAGACAGATCCAGACAAAATGCTCTAATAAAAAAGTCAAGCAGAGATAAGATTACTTTTGTCAGGAGCCTGGGGTTGAGGTGGGGAGAAGTATTGGGCAAGACCTAGAGGTGGTAAATGACAGTTAAGAGAATCTAATTGAACATAATTTCATATACTTTTTTTCCAGTTACATTGTCCTTTCAAACAAAATATGGTTTTCCCCCTGGGGTTTAAAGGTTTCTCTCGGAACAGTGTCTCTACATCTTCCCTTTCCTCTGATGCTCCTCGCCCTACCCCCACTCATCCCAGATTTTTTAGGCTATTCCCACTCTACCTTCTAACTCTTGCCCCACCCAGCACCCACATCTGGGCATTTGTCCAGCAATTCCTAGATGAAATTGAAGCTGCCAGGATGCTCCACCCAGACTATTCCCTCCATCCTATCCCCCATGGCCCCCACCTTCCTCTCTCCAGGGAAAAACAATGGGTCTGTTGTGGCCCACAATACCACAATCCTCCTCTTCTTTTTTCTTTTACATTAGACACAAAGAGGGGCTGGAGGACTGGAAAAGCTTAACCACACAGTAACTAACCCTTTCTTGTCCTTACAGAATATAAGGAATACTGTATTTAGAGTCGCAGAGACAGCTGAATAAAGCTATTTCACCTCACATGGGGTCCCCAATTTTTTTCATCTTTAAGTTTCATGTATTTCATCTTTTTTTGGATTTGGAATATAGCAATCAGCAAGTTACTTCGATTTATTTGTAGTTGTATGACCCAGGAATACTGTATTTAGAGTCAAGGAGATAGTTGATAAGGTCACTTCATCTTTCATAGGCTCCCCAATATTTTTCCTCTTGAAAGTAACCTCAATGTATTTCATCTTTTTGGGTTGGAATATAGCAGAGAAACTTTATCTGTTGTTGTATAGGTCAGGAACATTGTATTTAGAGTCAAGGAGACAGTTGAGTAAGGTCACTTTATCTTATATGGGGTTCCCATTATTTTTCACCTTGAAAGTAATCTCAATATATTACATCTTCTTGGGTTTGGAATATAGCAATGACTTTAGTAGTTGTAAAATGGATTTGGATTTGATTTACTTTCCTAGAGAAGCATGACACAGGGCAAGTCAAGAAGATCTGGTTCCAATAAATAACTATTTGGATATAATGTGTAAACTTGGTCTCTTTAGGCCTCTATTTCTTCATCTGTAAAAATGAGGGAGTTGTACAAAAATGCCCCTGTGAAGGTTTTTTTTCCACTTTGAATCTGATCTTAAGATCAATAAATTCCTTTCCATTTTAGAGGCATTTCTGCCAAACCATGAAGAACCCTTTTCATTTCCACTGTGATTTACTATTTATGTCTTCCTGTCCTTAAATCCAGATTCAAAGAAAGTTTTTTTTAGGGAGGCATCTTGATGCTTTTAGGAAACCATTTATCTATATGTTCCCGGCACTATGCTGGGCATATATTTGTTGTTTGTCCTTTGTTTTTTAAGATGACCATGATAAATAGGGGACTGATGCCATGACATGCAAATAAATTGGATTTAAGTAAGAGGGAGCTGTGCAAGATCACCTGCCTCAATTTCCCCTCCAGAGCCATCTGGGTTTCCATCCATGGCCAGATACAGATCAGGAGGACTGGAGATGACCTTGAGTGGTGTGGGACTTTGAGCTTTTTAAGCCAAGGTCTTTTAACAGGTCTCAAATTGAGGCTGTACCCATTCAGTGACTAAAGTTTTAAGATATGAGTGGGACACATTTGTACAATCAAAAAGACAGGCCTGACCTCAAAGTGCTGGGATGAGGGTGATGGAATGAAGGATGAAAGTACATGATTTTAAGGACAGTAAATTAGGAACAAAACCAAGAGCAGAAGGCAGGCAGATTGGCTTGGATACTTCCACAAAATGGAAGCTCTAGGGTTATTCACTAGGGAAGAAAGGAGGTGGGCTTAGGAACATTCTAAGTCAGGAAACCTGGGTTCTATAGTCAAGATTTTGCCATTTTTGATCCCCCCCTTCAGGTCACACATTATTGAACCTCTTTTGAGAAAGTTTGTATGAGGGTATATTAGGGATTTTATTTTTGATTCACAATAGGAATTGATGACCCCCTTTGTCTTCCAACCAGTGGGGTTGTTGTCCAAGAAATCTTTGGCACCATTCGCCTTTCGGGATGTTGGCTCAGCATCCTGGGTTTCTTTCTGTCTCCTTTTCAATTTTTAATAAAGGTGCTGCTAGGTAGGATGTTGGGAGGGTGGAGAATGGCCTCTAGCCCAGTGGTGATATGTGATGAATAATAACCCTTCCCTAACTGTATGTCTAGTAGAATTGTCTTCCCTCCCCTACCCATTCCCCGCTCCCCATTCCCCCTCTTTTGCTACAGACAAGAACCATCTCAAACACAGCTTAACAAAGGGGCTTTGTCAGTGTTAAGTTGTCTGAGCGGAAACAGAGGATTCTTATACAATACACGAAAACCTCTGGACCCAGACATTCAGGGAGGAGAAGTCTGAGTAACAAGGAACAATAAAGGATTAAATCAGTCAGGAAAAAAATTGAGAGCTGTTTGGGAAGGGGGAAGAGCCCTGAAAAGAGATTGCTGAGAGGATCTGGGAAGGAGTGTGTGGGAGAGATAGACACAAAGACAAAGACACAGAGAAATAAAGACAGAGAAAGATATAGAGAAGCAGAGAGACAGATGTACAGAGAGATACAGAGAGACAGAGGCACACAGAGAGACAGTGACAGATACAGAAAGACACAGAGAAATAGAGACAGAGGGACAGAGAGAGGAGCAGAGACACAGAGAAGCAGGGACACACAAGAGATATATAGTCACAGAGACAGAAACAGAAACACAAATACAGACAGACACAGGGAGAGAGAGACAGAGACACAAAGACACAGAGAGACAGAGACAGAAACAGAGACACAGAGAGGGAGAGAGAGAAACAGACACGCACAAAGAGAAACAGAGACAGAAACAGACACACAGAGAGACCAAGATAGAGAAAAATGTGTGGTTGGGATTGTAGATGTCCCACTCAAGAGTTTAACATACCAACTTCAGGCTTTGAAGGAGCCCTGATAGCCAGCTAGGGCCTTAATCCCTCAGGTTACCAAGTAGTTGAGATAGACAGTCCTAACAGGCCTTGGAGTAACAGAGCTAGGAAAGGAAGCCAGACATCTCAGGGAGCCAGGAAGGAGAAAGTACCCCAGTTTAGCAGGGACTTGGCCTGCTTTAAACTATGAGCTATTTCTCTAATATAATATTGCCTTTTACGTGTGGTTTATCCCAAGGGTCAGCACATTACATATTTAAAATTTTTTTTTTTACTCTAAATAGCAGGCTATGAGTGTTGTGAATCATAGAATGTTACTCCTGAGAAAGGCAAAGTAGAAGAGATTTTAATTTAAAGGGGAAAGAAATTCCTTTCATAAATAGGTGGATGGAAAAATGGTCAGTGGTGATGTTTTCTCTGCCAGTTTTGTATTTTTATGTTAACTTTTATTGCTTTTCTTAAAATTAACATTTACTTTATCTCTTTTCCAGCTCCCCCTTGCCTTTGAAAATAAAAGTTAAAACTATTGTGACAATTTTTAGTCAAGCAAAGCAAATTTCCACATTGTCTCATATCCCAAAGAGTGAGTCATTTTATTATTCTTGAGTCCATCTTTTTTTGAGTCCATTCTTTTTTGTCAGGAGGCGAATAGAATAAATCATTAGTCCTCTAGAATCATGGCTGGTACCATTGCATGGATCAGGGTTCTTAAGTCTTTCAAACTTATCTTTACAATGTCATTTTATATATGTTTTTCTCCTGTGCTGACTTTTACTCAGTTCTTAACTCTTTTTAGGTTTCAGTGAAACTCATTAATTTTTACAGCCCAATACTATATTCCTATAATTCATTTACTATATTTATATAATACATATTCAGCCATATTCTCTAAATTGTCCTGGTTTTGTTTTGCCATTGTAGAAAAAAACAGGGCTGACTGACTGGGGAGATACTGACCCACCTGGAAGGGATCTTAGTTGCTTTATCTGTTCAGTGACCATTGTTAAAAGGTTGGACTTTTCTAATCCAGCCTTCAAATGTTGGACTAGATTTATGCTCCAAGTTTCTATTTTGTTGAAAGGAACCAATTCCTTTAAGGGTCAAATGATTTTGTAGTAGCAAGCAGCCCAGCCCTAGAGATAAAATGATTTGTCTTCTTAAATGACGGGTAAATTGGCCATTCAGATGGCTGTGATATCTCCTTGGCTCCCCAGTAATCTTTTTAATTGATAAAGACTCAAAGTTAATTCATTAATAGAACAATTTTTTATTTTTATGTGGTAATATTTGACCTTCTCCAGGAAATGTTTTGCAGTTCTTTTTGGAAGAAACACTGTAATAAACTAAACCAAGAGGAAGTCATGGAAGCCATCCCCCTTCATTTTACTTGAATTGTATGTTTTATTTATAGAAAAAATCAGCTCTCTAACTTCAGAGCTGCTTTTACCAGGGTTTTTCCCATTTTTATGGTCTCTGTCTTATTTGATAGATAACACTATCATTGAAGCAGTCCATACAAATCAGCTGTCCAAATGTTTATTGGTTAAATGTTGTAAAAGTTTAGAGATCCCTGATGCCTGGACCCTATGTTTGTAAAAGAAAGGAGCAACTAAATAGGCTGTTGCCACATAGAGATCATTGTCCAGAGGTAGGAAAATGCAAGATGCTATGCCCCACCCCCACGGCCAGCCCTAAACAAACCCAGAACTGCTCCCTAGTTTCTTGTTTTGCTCTCTCTCTCTCTCTCTCTCTCTCTCTCTCTCTCTCTCTCTCTCTCTCTCTCTCTCTCTCACACACACACACACACACACACACACACACACGAAGACAGAGAAACAGACAGACACACAAAGGATAGAGAAAGGATAGAGAAAGAGACAGAGGGAGAGAGAAGGGGAGAGAGACAAAGATAGAGGCAGAGAGAGATACACAGATATATGCACACACATATAAAGACAGAGACATGGAGAGAGAGGGAGGAGAGAGAGACAAAAGGGGAGAAGGACAGAGGGAGAGGGGGATAGACAGAGAGAGAGATAGAGATAGAGACAGAGAGAGACAAAAAAGAGAAAGAGAGGTGGAGATAGAGACAGAGACATACAGAGACACAAAGACAAAGGAAGAGCAGAGTGTGTATGTTTGTGAACGTTTTCTCTTCTCCTGTTTACTGGGTTTTCTGGACTGACTGCATTAAAACTTTTTCCTCTCTGGTTACCTTGCTTAGCAGAAAATGGGGAGTGGGGGTCGGAATCAAGAGATGTGCCCAAACATGATCTTCACTCTATGAACCAAACACTTTCACCCATGGGTTCATTTTCCAGCTGGATTCACTAAACCTTTATCAGCATTCTTTGTTTAGCCCTGGAAGTGGAATGATAAAACCCCAAATCCTAGCAAGGAGGTCAAGGTGACCTAGAATTATACAGTTTGTGGGCCAAGATTATCATTGCTTTTAACTTAAAAAAAAAATCACTTTGAAAGAAGCCAAATGAGGCTTCAGGACACACCATTGCATTCAGGTTGGAAATAAAATCCTCCGTTTAGCTAGCTAGGGGAAGGAAATCTAACAAAAGGGACTTAACAAAGCTTAAGTCCTTTAGTGTTCCCCTCTGATTCCATTCATTCAGAGGGCTCTAATTCAAATTCTTGCTTATACATGAGTATCTTTCTCTCTGGGCCTTTAATTTCATTTGTAAAATGAATGATGGGGAGGGAGGTTGGTCTATGACTTATCCCAAGAATGAACCACTATTACTCATTCCTATTTATTCTGAAAGGAGGGTCAAAAGGAACCCAATCCCATTTGTTCCATCTTATATTAAAAAGCAAAGACTAGTGGGCCTGAAAGGACCCTTCCCCAATTCCTTCCCTCTCTCCTTTCCCCCCCCCCCCATTTCCCCCTATATTTAGAGATGTATCATTCTAACAATTAAATTTCTTAGTGTTCTGTCAAAATGGGTATCTTTTACAGGTGGATCAATTAGAAGGCTCTGTGGAACCTCATAGTTTTTTGCTAAAGCTGCTTCCATAGTTCTAGAATGTCTTGAGAAGAGAATACCTCTAATCCTGATGGGCGATTAGGTTGATTACATCATTTTCATGACAGAAGAACTAATGAAAATCTGATTGGGCTTTAATTATGCTCTTGTAACAACAAAGAGCAAAGATACACCATATCTACCTACACTTCTGCTAATCTTAAAAAATGATCATGTATTTTCTTAGAAAAGGATTTTTAAAATTTGTAAATATAGTGGGCAAATATGATATAAAAAGACCACAGATTTAGCCACTGTCAGTAGAAATATATGCACTTAATTTTACTTCCTATATATTCAAGAAAGAGTTTCAAGTTCTAAGGAAAAAAAAATCTAAATTTACTTCTTAGGTTGCAAGACTGAAATCAAGGCAAAGTTTAAAATATTATGTTTGAAACAGGTACCTAAATGTGTGAGAATATTGATTCCAACAAGTCATTCAGAATTGTCCCCAAATTTTGGTCATTTCCAGTCAAGTATTAGAATAATTGAGTTTTGGAGTGGACCCTCTCTTGATTTAGGAAGACTTATTAATTACACAAGGAATGGAACAATCATCTGTATGTATAACAAAGGGTGTGTTTGATATTCAGACTACCTCAGTATCAAGTTCCATAAGGAACTGCTATTTCCAAATACAGTGATAAAACTACTATATATAAATAGTAAAAAAAATTACAAACAAGCACCTCAGAATTCAAGAGAATTTTTTTGATTAAGCTTTTTGTCCAAGTGTCGCTGGACTATTTAAATCAGCCAATAGTTGTTTTTTCCCTTGGCTGGCTGTCTGTACACCTCCTCCTGGGGGGTGGGGGTGGGAAGAAAGAATAGAAAAATAATTTTAGAGAATTGAAAAAGTATATGAGAACAATTTCATCTGTTTCTAACCTTTCCCACTAATCTGAATCTTTTAAAGTTTAAAAGCTTTGTACATTTTTGTATACAAAGAAAAAAAACTGGTTCTAATTTAAGATGGAAATCCCCTTTAGCTTTCTGACAATATATGTGCCATTATGAAGAAAAGTGGTGCCTCAGTTTCTCCAGATGTAATTTATAGGGGATATTTTCTAAAGAACTTGGACACAAGTGCTTTTGTTTCTAGAGGAAGAAACCAGTCTGGTGGGTTATTCTCAAGTGGATGAAGTTGACAAAACCTTCCTCCCCCTTCACTGGATTCTGATGTGTAAAGAAGGGTTCAATGAAGGTTAGACATTTAGAGTAACTTTCCTTCAATAAAGGGAGTATTGAAAATATGGGAGAGAATTAAAATTTGCTAATTGTGGGCATCTCAGGATGCAAAAAAGTTTCTCCTTGGAAATTTTCATAACATTATAAAGGAATGAGATGGTAGATTTGAAAACTGCTGAATCAAGTGTAAAATTATGTTTTTACACACATGTCCAATGGCAGCAAAAAGCTATTAAAATCACTTTCTCAAACTTTGATAAAAATGCCCCGTGGGAACACATGGGATATATTGACCTCAATTGGTGGGAACACATGGGAGATTTTGACCTTAATTGGGCAAGGGACTTTTTAGGAATGGTTTCAGTTCCTGATATTAGTGAAACTTTTATATTCCTATACTCATGATCACTATTTGACTGCTACTTTTCAATAGTATAGGGGGTTGCGCTGGAATGGGAAGGGGTGTCCAAGATAACTAGAAGATTACTATAAAGATTAATGTTTAGTCCTCCCCTCAACCCACAGGAGGTTCATATCAGAGCAAAGAAAAATCATCATGGCCTTTTTCTTTTTTTACCAGGTTTCTAAATTTTATTGAGATGTTGGGGGGGAAAAAATGCCATCATATACATTCCTCACTTCCTCAAGCTTGGATTTTCCCCACATTGAATATGTTTCCTTTTTTCCTTCTCTGATCGAACCTCTGGTTGCCCTGGCAGACCCCCTGTCCTTCTTTTTCACTGCGGACTGATGTTGCTAAGAAGTCCAGCAGCTCTGAGCTCTTGGTGGTATCACAAGTTGGAACGGTAAGTCCTGTGAGCTGTGAGGAAGGACAGAGATAGGACAGGGGTGGGTTTGGGTTCCTACTTAAAAAGCCTGCACCCTAATCATACCTTTCTACTATGATTATGTCAGCTGTGGGGAGTATTTTTGGGGGGAGTGGGTATGAGACAGACATATAAAGCTCTCAGAGTCAGATTCAGGGAGATAAGAAAAATTAAAGGGGGGAAGCCTAAATTCAAGTCAATAACAAACTCCAAAATCTTGTCTGGAAAGCTTTATAAAGTTAACAAAACCCTTTCCCCTCAATAAGCACCCCTTGCAAGGGAGGTTATTTAATTTACAGATGAGGAAACTGAGGCAAATAGAAGGTTTACCTTTTCTAGCTCATACACATCTTGATAAGTGGCAGAGTCTGGACTCAAGACTTGGGGGGTTGTTCTCCTCCTGACCCCCCCATGGATCCAGAGCTCTTCCTACTATACACTACCCTGCTTCTCCAATGCCCACACCTGGATCAGGTATACCTTGTGTAGAAGGGATTTTCCTGCACTGGTTAAGGGATGGACTTTCTAGATGTGGCCTCTGAAGTCACTTTTTGACTCAAGATTTTGGGGTAGCTCTGGGAACTTCTCAATCCCCCCATACTCACCTTCCTCACTTCTCTTTCTGCTCTTCAGCCCAGCCTTCCGATATTTCCTTTTAGCTCCAGCTCTTTTGACCCCCTTATGGGGAGATCTGCTCTTGTTTCTCCTCCCGCTTTGGCTCTTCATTCTCCTGTTGGTAGACATGTTGCTAGCTGCCAGAGTCCGGGGGCTTTGAAAAGCCCGAAGGCCAGGGGCTCATCTATTTAACCCTTTAGCCATTGTGAGGTAGAGGGGGCAGGACTTAGCAAGTGGGTGTGGCTCCATTGTGAGACCCTACCTTTATGGCCTTTGGACCATATATGGAAAAGAGGGTGGAGCTTTTTTTTTTTTTCATTATCATAATTCAGGACCTCTCTAGATAATGAAATCGTTTTTGTATAAGTGATGAAGTTAAGTTAAACAACTATTATTTAGCAGGTCCCTAATTTCTCAGGAGATACAAGAGAAATTATTTATCTTTTGATTGGGCAGATGGACAAAGTAGAACATGGGTCAGAAGAAAACTAGAAAGGACTTACTATATCTCTAAAAACAGGGATTCTTCATTTTTTGCTTGTTGTGGACATCTGTGTCAGTCTAGTGGAACCTGTTAAACAAATAAGTTTTCAAAAATGTAAAATTAAATACAAAGGAAACCAATTATTTTATAATGCAGTTAAGAAAATAAATTTTTAAATGTTCTTCTTAAAAGGTCAGGTTACATACACATGAAAAAAAAGATCTCCTTACAAAATCCTTACAAAGCATTTCTACTTTAATGGGTTTTTTTCTTTTCTTTTTTCAAACTGAATAGGGCTTAAAATGAACATTTTCCTTCTTATCTATTCCCATTTCTTTCCATTCTTCTTCTTCTCTGAATTTGAAATCTTTCTCCTTATTCCTAATTCTATTGATGATTACCTTCAAATGTTTCCTTTAATAGAAGTCCTTATTTTTCCTAATCCTTATTTTGTTGTTGTTGTGGAATTTTTTTCAGTCATATTGACTCTTCTTGATCCCATTTGGGGTTTTCTTGGCAAAGATACTGGAGTAATTTGTCATTTCTTTCTCTAGCTAATTCCTACTATCATCACCCTGGTCTAGACTAATGGTCTCACCTCTAAGTCAAGATTGTTTCTTCCTGGCTTCCTGGAACATTAACTTGTTCATCCAAAGTGTGTCTGCTTGCTAATCTGACCCATATATTTTTACCAGATTAATCTAAAATGTTGCTTTTATCTGGTTACTGACTAGCCATAAAGATTAATAGCTCTCTACTGCCTCAAGAATAATACTCAAAGTAGAATTGAAATAGCTCAGCAGAAACTCAAAATGAGCAAAGTTAAAGAATTCATCCCAAATGTTCATATGGATTATTTGTGCCCAATCTGTTTCAAAGTACTCTGACTCATGTTGGTCTGATCACCACAATCAGAAACACTTTAACTTAGATAATGATGTCATTTTGGTCTTCTTTGAAACTGAAGGACAGCAGTCAACCAACCAACCAGTTCAATCTATAATATTACTCTCAAACTCCTCTGATTTGGAAAACTTTTTTTCCTTTTCCCCTCATTCCTAGTGGAAAACCAGGTGCTGAATTGATTATTGCCTTCCTTTAGATGCGAAAGAAATCAATCTTCTCAAATATCATTTTCAGAGACTTTGGTATAAACATTCAAAGACCCTCTCCATCCTCTCAAGGATGATACTCAATTCTACATTTGGTCTTTAAAAGGTCCTTCATTCACTTTATATTTCATGTAGATTATTTTATCTCATGGAACCACAAAATGTCAGAATTTGAAGGGATCCCAGAGATATGAAATCCAATATTCTCATTTCACAAAGGAGGTAGCTGAGACCTATAAAAATGAAAGAATTCACTCAAAGTCATAAAAATACTAATAACAGCAGAGATAAGAATAATATTTGGATCTTTTAAATATGTCTTTTATTCTTGCCCAGTATATCATGCTGCCTTTTTTCTTCTTAGCATACTAACCTACAGTATTAAACCCATAGGGCATCCCCAGAGTATAACTTGTTGATGATTAATAAACTTATCTGTTGTTTTCAATCTGAAATTAAAATTCCTGTACCACCTTCAAATTTTCCTAAAGAGATCTTTGGATATTTTCTTTGCTTTTACCATCCCCTATTCCCCTATTCATATTCTCTCTCTCTCTCTCTCTCTCTCTGTCCCTCCTCATTCCTCCCTCTCTATCTCCCCCCTTTCTCTTCCTCCCTCCCTATCTCCCATTCCTTCCTTCTCTTTCCCCCTCCATCCCTCCATCTCTTTTTCTGCTCTCTCTTCCTTCCTTACTCCCCTTCTTCTCTCTCTCTCTCTCTCTCTCTCTCTCTCTCTCTCTCTCTCTCTCTCTCTCTCTCTCTCTCTCTCTCTCTCTCTCTCTCTCTCCCTTCCCTCTCTCTCTCTCCCTTCCCTCTCTCTCCCTTCCCTCTCCTTCTCCCTTTTCCTTCCTTTCCCTGTCTCACTCCTTTCCCCCTATCCATCTCCCCCCTCTCTCCCCCTACCTCCTCACCTCTGCTTTCCCCCTCCTTCCTTCTCTCTCTCCCTTCCTCTTGTCTTCTCCTGTCCTATTCTTCCCTCTCCTCTGCTCTTTCTTCTGTTTCTCTTTTTCTTTCTGTCTCTCTTATATATATATATACATATCTATACATATATGTCTCATGTACACATATATATTACATAGATATTTTCATGTAATAAACCTTATCCTATCCCATTCCATTGTAGAATATAAATTTTTTTGAGGGCAGAAAACATGATTTAAAAAATACAAAAATATTTCCAGTATTCCAGGGCTAGAGCTTGATGCCTTGTACATAGTAATAGCTAATAAAACAATGAATAAACCAAATGCTAGATGAGGGAATTCATATTTTAAAGATGTAATCTTTAATTAGTATTTAATTAGTATTAAAATGTAATTAGTATTAAAAGTTCAAAGATGAAAGAGATCAATATAGAATGGATTAATCATAGAAATAACATTGTCAAGGCAACTCTTGAACTTGAGTAGCCCAATTGGGCTGTATTACTGGTGGGTTATGTGATGTAAAGTAGATTGGAACTAGATAATAGAAAACCTTCAATGTCAGGTCTTTTATTTAATAGGTAGTTGGAATCAAGTGAAAGCTTTTGGGTGAAAGAATAGTAACAATAGTGAGGATGACAGGCACAAAAAGGGAACTATTGGAGATGATGATGATGATAATGATGATGATGATGATGATGATGATGATAAAGTAAACTGACTGAGTAGATAAAAAGCCTTGAAAGCTAGATAGAGAAATCTGGATTTCACAATGTTGATCTTCCATTCCCAGTCTCTTTTTTCTTCTTCTCTGCTATTTTATAACCAAGAAGGCAGAAGGTAGTAAGATGCCATGGCTCAAGAACTGGTCTGAGAATCAAATAGACCCAGGTAGTATTATCCTAGGAAAGTCTCTTTACCCTTCATGGCTCCCAGATAGGTTTCCAAGACCATGTCTTGGGAGAGAATGTATCAGTTGTTTTGGAGGAGTTAATGATGATTTCCTCAGTAGGAGTTCCCTATACCAAAAAAAGTACATTCATTCATCAAAAAATAAATAAATAAAAACAGGAAAGAAAAGAAAATTCTTCCAAATCCCCAGGTAGTCTTTGAGATTTGGAAAGATTTCTCGTGAGAAACAATGTCAGAATGAAGGGGGTGTGAAACTGTTCCCTTTAAAATTATCACTCTGAAACTGTGCTCCCTTTAAAATGATCACTCTGAAAGGAAAGTGTCTCCCCTTTTGATCTGAGAGATCAGGGGGTCCAAGGAGTCTAAAGAGGGCCCATCCTTCTAGGATGAGACAAGCAATATTATTCAAGGGCAAATTGACTCCCATTGATCTTTTGGAAAGTTATATCTTTAGTCAGGAAATTCTAAATTCTCAGTCAATTGAGAAATCCTGGTCTGATCAGCTCAGGATGCCCTAGCCCCCCCACCAAAAGCTGCTCATAAAGCAGGTTCCTTTTACTCATTTCTTTGTAGAACATCCAAAGAAGGACTGTGCCTTGTCCCTTGGTATAGCTGCCAGGACCCTGCTCACCCAGAAGACATTCTTTTCTCAGTGCCAGTCTCCATTTCCCTAATAGGACTTTGCCACTAAAGAACTCAGTCTCTTAGCAAAACTGGGTTCCTATCCAATTAGAAACTTCCATTTTTGCCATCTAAAACTCTTAGGGCTCATGAATTCTTTCTGCGTCAACCAAAAGGGGATTTCCATAATTCTCTGCACTGTCACTAACCTCATCATTTGGTTCCCTGACAGATCAGGAAAACCTAGAAAATCTGGCCTTTCTTCTTGTTGTCTATTCTATAGCCACACACTCAAAACCCGGGAAGGTTTGAGTTGTGGAGCCCCAGACTCCAGCAGTATTCTCTCAGGGACACTTGGTATGAGAATACCTGCATTTTCTGACAAAAAGGCCTCCTTAGTCAAGGAGCATTTTGTCATTTCTCCATCTCTAGAGACAGATGAGGAGCAATAGAATTGGGGAAACTAAGATTCATGGCAAGATGGGACAAAACACCTCTGCTTCTAAGAATTCTTCCTTGAGCAGAGACAAATTCTCCTTGAAAGATCTCAAAACTGGAAAGCTTAAACTGAAACAGCATTGTAAAATGCTGCTTAAATTTGCTGGATGGAAATCAGACTCCCTCCATCCAGTCCCTCTAAGACAAAGGAGCCTTCCTTTGCATCTCTATGCACTCCTAAATTCCTTTCTGTCACCTGAATTAAATCCTGGGACTTCCAGCTTTTCTCAGGATACTGATTTTAACCTAAACTTTTTTGTTTCGATGATGATACAAGAAAGCATTTTGGAAAGGTATTTGTCATCAGTGTCCTATCCTTAGTGTTTTAGGATTGCAATTTTTTAAAGGGAAGAATATGATTTATATTTTTTCATCAGTACTTTCACAATGCTTAAAGGCCTGTGCTAAACATATTAGCTGATTCTCAGGAAAAACAAAACAAAACAAAACCAAAACTCCATTGATTGTTCTGTCTACAGATGTGTTAAGGCAGAAAAAAATTTTTGTATTTAATATTAGGTCTCTCTCAAGCCATTTAAAAGCATGTCACATTTTTCTTGATTGTTTTGCTCACTAAAAGATGGCTGTTCTCAGGACTGGGGTTCTCTGTAACAAGGATAGAACCATTCATAGTTTGTCAGAGAATTAATCAGTTTGGTTCCCTAAATCAGTCACATATATAAACTATATGAAAACATAAAAAGAACTGTCATTTCCCCTTTTTCAACCCCCTGTTCTGGCTTTGTGCAGTCATAACTGGAAACAGGATTGTGAAATGAAAAATCCCTGGCTGTCATTAGAATTGATTAGCCTTTTGACTGAACATTCCTGGTCATAGATATTGGAGCAAGATTCTGGGTCACACCCTCTTCTTGAAGTCAGAATTGAGAATGAAGAGTTGGGATGGAAGAAGTAGTTTTAGATTAAGTTGGGGGTTAGGTGACATTCTTTCTAATGGAGGCCAGCCTAACTTGGAGTAATATACTTTTCTCTTCCTGGTGGCTCCTACAAACCCTCAAAGGAACTCATTTTTAAGGATTAAAAGGCATTCATTTTCTCTGATGGCCACAGAGGCAGGATGATATTTCTTTCCCCCACCATGACCCCTCCTACCCCCAATGGACTGATCTTGCCAAGGAGAGGCTGAGATCATCTGGGGGAAAAAAGCCAGGCCCAGGAAACTGGTTGGGAAAAAAACACAAAGAAAAAGAAAAGTCCCCTTTGCATAGTCTGGGAGCATAACCCCTCCTCAACCCTAAAACAAGAAATTCGAGTAGACAGAAAGCCCAATGGGGGTGTGTGTGAGTCAGAATCAAAGGGTGCGGTCAAGAGGGGTGTTTAGGTTGGACAAAGTGACTGGACTCATGGGGTTGGGAAGGATCAGATGCCCAATGATCAGACCTGTTCCTTTCTTTGACTAACTCTACCATAGTATAGATAAAATCAGTGATAAGTTAGCCTGGTTTGGGGAGGCCACATGTCATCTTGAGAAGGCCTGAGGGTATCTCTATCCATGGAGCACAGCCAACTCTGAGTTCATTATCTTTTCTTGGGGTCAAATCATTACCCCACCAATTAAAAACATTCTCTTCTCATTTTTTTTAAATTAAAAAAATTGTGATGTACATGGTCCTGGGTACTGATGCTGCTCAAAGGTCACTAGTATCAGGGATGAAATGAAACCCCCCTTTTCTCTCCTATCTTAACTGTCCCCATGAAGCCCACATGATCCTAACATAGCCCCCAGTTGTCTATTTCTTATTTGTTGTTGGGACATAGACAGAAATGACTGGATTTCTGAAGAACTTGAGACCACAAATCAAGCGTGGTTATTCTCTCCCATCACTCTGGATTGGCTTTGGTTTCAACTTAGAGACAGGAGGGTGGCTTTTGTCAATTCCTTCCTACTTCAGAAATTAGAGAATCTGAAAATATTGTGTCTTGAATCTTTTGACTGTCCCATGGACTACTTCAGGTGAGAAAGGAGGCAGGGGATGGGGTGTGCATAGTATATTGTTTTAGAGATTTCCTATATCTTGGGATCCTTCTCACTTCACTATATCAAGCTTATTCTATTAATTTTCCCAGGGAGCCCAGCCTTTGTCTTCACTGGGCTGGTTCCTCCCAGCAGGATGGGGATTGGGGCTTATTAAGATGGAGCATCGTGAAGCTGCTGACAGTCCTTACATATGTTGATGACTCAGTATAAATCCCTCTCTGAAACTTAAGTTTCTCCAGATGTTGATCTTAGCAAAGAAGAAGGGGCTCCTTCCATTGTGTTCTGCTTGCATGTCCTGCCTACTGTGCTGCTGCATCTCCCTGCTACTGGCTGGGAGGGAGAGGGGCATAGGGACTTGAAAGGACCGGAATGGGGTGGGGGTGATGTTGGAGAGCTCTGTGACAGGAGGGAGGGATGGTGTCTTAGGTCAAACCTGTTCTACATTCTAAAGTAGAAGCAACAGAGACTAGGTTTGGAGAGATAAGAAGAAAAGTTTGTGCTCATTTAACCCATCTGGGAAGACTAGAGAGGGCTGCTAAAGTAATACAAGCTCCCAAAGTGGCTCTCCTTGGAAGCTAACAAATTCATTTTAGAAACTTCTCTTTTTCTGTTTGTTTATCGGCTCCCACCAATCCTGAATCCATCCCCAGAGTTTTTTTCTCCATAGTTAATCCTTTTCAGTAGCAACTCAGAAGAATCTGATGATAGAGGCTGTAGAGTTGAAGAGCCTAGGGATATTTTTTCATAGATTTGAAAATATCTTTTAAGATAATAAAATTCAATTTGTCAAGACACTTGTTTTACCCACTAAGGTGGATGGAAGGCAGTATCCTAGGTTGCTGCAGTTACAAAGATAAAAACCAAAATAGTGTTGGCTTTATAGTAATATTAGAAATATGTACAGAGGAAAAACACTGATATATTGAGCATGGAAAAGGCATTAATACTAGAAAGGGCCATGAAAGGATTCATGGAGGAGATGGAAAGCTTTGAAAGGAAATAAAGATTCTAAAGGCAATTCCTGCCATAGGGGATAATTTATGATAGTGAGGAGAGTTGAAATTTCAAGGTCAAGGAATAGCATACATAACCTGCTAGGTTTAGCTTACATTGTGGTGAAAAAAACAAAACAAAACAAACAAACAAACAAACAAACAAAAAAACCAAAGCTGGAAGTTTGTTAAGCCAGGTGTGTTAAAACACACCCAATTCCTGATACCGGAGAAAACAGAATCTAACAACAACTCCTTGAGTCTGGGAATTTTGAGCTGCAATGGGCATCAATATATTAGGTGTATTAACCCTGTCACTAATATAGTACTAAGTCTTAGAGAATAGAGCTTGGGTGTTGGGGGAGGATGGAGGCAGGAACAAAGAATTTATAGGGAGGGGAAGTCTAGGACTAATCCCCAGACAGTTTAGTAATGGAACAGATCAAAATCCAGGGAATCCTGGCATTTTTATTCTGTTGTCATAGATCTTTGAGGACATTTCTGAGAGGTAGGACAGTTTAGGGATGATCCTTGAAGGTGGGGAACTTGGGTCATCTCCAAAGATTCTACCATCCCATCGGAAGCACATTTCTGAGATTCGCATAGATGTGAGACTGTGCCTTCAAATTGCTAATTTAGTTCAGGAGCCTTATATAGAGAAGATTATAAAGAAAATAAACAAACCTAAACACAGTCCTAAATGCTTTGTACCTAAGACTTTCAGGAAACGAGGCAAAATTGTTTTGCTTCACTCATATTTAGTTTATACTATATAATTTTTTTTTTTTTAGTTCTTTGCTTCCTTTTGTATGGGGATATATTAGCATTAGATTAAATGTATGGCACAAGAGGGGTGTGGAAAAGAGCATTTTATCTTTCCTATTTTCAAAACATTTTTATATTAAAAAAGAAACATAGATCTGTCTTTCTTCTGCCAAATGCTTATAATTATTAATACAGTTCTACTCTGTTGGCAAATAGACCACAAAGCTTCTCCATTCATAAGGGAATTGAGCTCAAAATCTGCTTTGCTTTTAAGTAGGTGATTGTTATATAAAAGTAAGCCTCTCTATAAGTAAATTTGTATATTTATTTTATTGCTTTGAATTCTTTTAGGATAGAGGACCTAGAAAACAACTGTATTTCCCCCTCTCCATTCTCACTAGAGCTGAATGACCTAACTGGACAAATTCACTTATAACCAATATGGACTTCAGTTTCCTTTTCTGTAAAAATTGAGGAAGATTCAATGGTAATGGAAAATGAGCCTCTGGAAGGTGAGATTTCACTTCTGATAGGTCCTACTGGAGAGGGACCCATATAGGGCAACAAATTACTTCAATGCTTATATAGCTATATAGTTATATAACTATATAATTTATTACAATATAGTTTCTGGCTTGCATTTGGTGGAGAAAGAATTTTCCCAAGTGAGACAGTCTGCTCTGTATACCAAGGAAATCACATGTATACCCCAAATTATATTTATAATTGGTTTTGAAATAAATTTCACTCCTATCTTCCTGTATTGCTTATTTTTGAAGCCCCAGGTATCATAATTGAATGAAGAATTGTACTTGTGGGTACTTTTACTAGGCCCCCTTTCAGCTCTAACTTAGTGATCAAAACTTCTAAGTATTTGAGGTCTTACTTCTATAAGGTATGATTCCCATGGGGTGAGAAAAAGATTATGGTATGAAATATATGTGCATTTTTACTGTCTAAAATATCACTCTAAGAGTTCTCAGAACTAAGTTGTCAACAAATATATGACTTGCCATAGTCTCTTCCTCCTGAATAGGAGAAAGGTAGGAAGGATGCAATTTGCATTATGTAGAATGGTTAAATGACCTTCAAAAGCTCCTATGTAATCTGCTTTCTTTTGTTGGGAAATAGAAGCCTCTGAAAATCTTAAAATTAGGGAAATGTTGGCTTGCTTAATAGGAGCTTCTAGGTCAAAGAGATCCCCTTCTAGTTTTGGGTTTCCATGAAATGGTTTTGAAACTCATACAAACTCAAGGACTGTCAGAGCTAAAAAGAAACCCTGACTTTATAAGTATAGAATAGGGATACTTCAACCTTTTTTTTTTTTTGTTGTTTTATAAATTTGGTCGTCTGAGGAATTTGTCCAAATAATGCTTTATAAATGCATAAAATACATTGGATTATAGAAACAAGCATGTTACTTTGAAATAATGTGATCTTCCTGCCCTAAGTTCATGTATCAGACTGGTTTCTTTGTTCCTCTGCATTATCTCCATGGATTCTAATATATAGAATATAGAGAAACTAGTTTTAACAGAATCCCTTATCTTAAAGCTTGAAAAAACTCATCACTTTGAACGTATCCCTAGTATCTGATAGATTTTGTGTACAAAAAACCTGTTTTCATGTTCTCTTACTCAGGATATAAAGAGAAAAAGACAACTCCCACAGCTTTGCTTGTGTGCTGCAAGTGATCAGATTTTATTGACCAAAAGTTCCCAATACTGGGTGGGCTTGGGGGGGCTCATGGGACTTAATGTTGCAGAGATGTTCTGGATGATCCTGTCCCTTCAGAGTTGTAGGTAGAAAGCAGGGGGCAGTGGCACCTTAGAGAAACATGGGACTCCTCAGCAAACCACATTCTTGCGATAGTAATAATAGGAATTCACTGTGAGGAAACAGAGGCAAAGTCAAGGTTAAGGGGGGGGTGTCCCTAACCTTGGAGGCCCTTTGAGAAGATTAAACTATTATAACCTATAAGTCCTTCGCTATTTGCCATAGAATTTCAGATCATAACAAGTTTCTGGATATGATTTCACAAAGGGGGAAAAGAATAGATAGTGAATGCATAGAAGAAAAGTGGAAGAGGAATGGATTGTTTTTAAAGGCAGCAGCTGGGATCCCATCAAGATTCAAGATAAGGGAGAAGGGGCATGAGCATTCTACTTTGGCAAAGGCAAAAAGTTATTTCACACAGGGAAAATGATTTCAGTTGAAGAGATGATTTGAAAGCTTTGTATTCAGAAAAAATATAGAATAATAAAAAAGGAAAAAGAGAAAATACCTTTGTCTCTAGAGATAGTGATTGGGATTCTTCTCCAGCAGATTAAGGCAAACAGAGTGAAGTGACTTGTCTAAGGTCATATAGCTAGTAAGATTCTGAGGCCAGATTTGAATTCTCAGGTCTTCCTGATTCCAAGCTCAGTGCTCTATCCACTGTGCCACCTAATTGCCTCCAGACAGGAGGACAGTGAAGTGTATTTGGGTGGGAGTACATAAAACAATGTTTAAAAGAAGTTGGAAAAAGAAGATCCATGTTAAGAGTTAAAAGAGCTTTACCTTTGACAAAGCTGAAACCACCCTTCCCTTGCTCTTATTATATCTTGAATCATGATGAAGAAAATGACAATCCAAATCTCTAGGATCTTTGCCAAGAAAACCACATGGATAGTATTAAGAGTACTATAGTTTATAGTCAGAGTTGGACTCAACCAAAGAACAATAATACAACCCTCCTTTCTACCATCCTGTTTCTATTTTAATGATTTCTCTTCATCTTGGTCCCTAAGATTCCCAAACCCATGGGATTTACCACTCCTTTTCTGGTTTTCTCTCGTCTGTGGACATTGCTTCCTCCTTTTTTCAGAAAGTCGATTTTTGCACTGGCACCATCTGCACTGAACCATGATGGATGTTGTCCAAGAGCCCAACACCTGAATCCTAGAGCAGCTTACCTGAAGATGACAACCCGAGCTCCAAACCGGAGAGCCTTCCCTATAAAAAGTTTTAGTACATTGTGACCCAGGACATCCTTTGTCCTAATCTCACAATGACCTTATAAGGTCAGTAGTCTCAGGAGTAAGTACAGTGCAAGGGACATAGGCTGAATTATATGGGCAAATATAGTAAGAAATTCACTCAACCACTGATGGAAGAATTTATTTGAATTATAAAAGTAAGAGCAAGAAAAGATTTGAGAAATTATCTACAATCCCTGATTTTACAGATGAGAAAACAGAGAGACACTGACATTCCAAATCCATGGCTTCTGCCATTTACATTCAGAATCAGCTGACAAAGTGGATTAAATCAGCCAATATGAATTAAGGGCCAGTGCACTATGTCCTGAGCACTGGTTTAGATTAAGGTGTTGTGGACAATGTCAAACAAGAAGGGAGCAGCCTCTATGAGCTGGAAGTTAGCAGTCTGATTAGGAACACAGCGAATATGAATGAAACAAAATTTGGAAAATCCAAGTGCAAATGAAAATCATTTAAACAATTTATATATCCTAAGGGCGTGAGTTTAGAGGGAGCCATCTGTTATTTCTTGAAGGATCTGAGTTTTGAACTGAATTTTCCAGGGATAAAGGACCCCTTATTTGTGGAGAGGAATGAGGAAAAAGTGTACCAAGTTGGAGAGAGGATGACTTCTCCAAAGGCATAGAGGAAAGAAGCAGGGTGAGTCAATACTCATATTGATATGGCTGAAAAATAAGTCTAGGATAGCAGGGAGGGGATGTCACAAGAGAAAGATGCATAAGTGGACTTTGATATCTACAGAAACTTATTTTGACTAATGTAGAACTCATTTAGCCAGGAGCTCCCTGGAAAGAATAAAAAAGAAGGGTAGGATAGGGAACTAAGAGAAAGAAGATAGTTAATACAAAGTAACAAAAAAAGAACATGGGACTGAGATTCAGATAGACCAAGGGTTAAGAACTTAGTTTTGAGTTTTGTATTACTTAAGACAAATTACCAAATTCCTCTGAATCTTAAGTTTTCTCACCAAGAAAATGGGGGATAATATGTGGGGGAATACTATCTACATCACAAGATTGTTATGAATCTCACAGAATCAAAGACTTAGAGCTGCAATCATTATTAAAGCTAATTGAATTTTTCATAATGAATTTCATTATGATAGATGAGAAAACTGATGACTATGTTTACAATCTAAGTTATCTGACTCCCATTAAACAAAAAGGTAGCTATGAAAGCATTTGAAACACTAAAAGCACTATGGAAGTGTGAAGGTTATGATTCTTTCTCCAAATTCTAGCGTTCATGAGGCTGAATTGGTCATCAGGCTTGGAAACAGGTAGTCCTTGTTATATGTCTAACCTCATAATAGAAACAGGCCAGGCCATAAGAACGATAGAATCCATGAAGACCCTCTGGCCTCTTAAATAAAGAACATTTGGTAGTCTATCTTTCAGGGCTCTGGTGATTTAAATATTTATTGTCTAAGAGACATCAAATAAGCAGGCTGCTCCCAAGTGTATGGAACCAGATTAAAATACTTAGCCAAAATAAATAAAATATTTATAATTTATTTTATATTTTAAAATATTTTATTTTAAATTTATGATATTTTAAAATGTTTAGCCAAATAAATAAAAATTAAACATAAATAATGTTAGTATATTGTTTTTTCTAAGTCAATACACGCTTACAGGAATCATTATGTGCTGGTCTAAACCAAGCCAATGGGTAGTTGGGTAGTGGACAGCATGCCAGGCCTTGAGGCAGTAGGAACTGCATTCAAATCTGTCCTCTGACACTTACTAGTTGTGTGACCCTGGACAAGAATCTCTTGAGTCTGTTTGCCTGCCTCAGTTTTGTCAACTGTCAAATGAAGTGAAGAAGAATTGACAAATCACTTCAGTACCTTAGCCAAGAAAAGCCCAAATGGGGTCATGGGGAGTTGGATGTGAGCCAACTGAAATGATGAACCAAATCAACAGAACTTGGGTCATTCCACTCTCCCCATTCCTTTCCCTTGTCCCAACCATTGCCCCAACCCTCCCATACCCAGGGTCGGTCTTCCTATGGAAGCTGACACTCAGAAAAAAATCTGCATGAAATCATTCACACAATTGTTCCTGGGTGTGCTACATATGGAAGGGTGATCTCTCCCAGAATGCTTGCATTTTAAGAAGGGATAATTCCTGAGGCTAAAGGAATCGGACTATTATTGGGGAGTTTTAGGTTCCTCCATGCAGAGGGATCCAGGCAACAAGGAGGGTATTTCTCTGGCCTGAAATTACACTCTTGAAAGCAGCTACTTGCCCTGCCACAGAGTCCAGAGCAAATGAATGCTATGTGTGTGTATATGTATATATATATATATATATATATATATATATATATATATATATATATATATATATATATATATATATATACATACACACACACATACACATAGCATATGTATATATATGTATATATATGTGTATATATATATATTTATATATTGCTATTTTACTAATTATATTAGAGGATCAGTTAGGAGGCAGGTGTTAAAGCTGGAGGGAGGAGAGCCACATGGGTAGAAATCAGAATCATGGGATCTAAGAGCCGGAAGGGAGTTCAGAAGTCAACTACTACACTATATTTGAGTTGAAATCCTGGATCTCTAACAATCTAACAAGATCCATCTTCTATTTTGGAGACCTTCAGGAATGATCTCTTGCTGTTCCTTGCTGGTCCTTTTGTCCCTGGTCATTTTTTGTGACTCTCTCCTATACCTGGAATGTTCTCCTCATCTTGGCTTCTACCTTTCCCCTCATTGAAAGGATTCTGAAGCCTTTCTCAGAACTCCTTAATTTTAATGCCTTTCTCTCTGAAATTGTTACTAATTTAACTAGCTGTATTTTATTTGTACGTAGTATATGTTTGTTTGTACATTGTCTCTCTCCCTTCTCCCATTAAACTATAAGCTCTTTTAGAGATCAGGGACTTTTTTTGGTTGGTCTTTGTATACTCAGATCTTAGCATAGTTTTTGGCTAACAGTAGATGCTTGATAGATACTAGTTGACTAACTGTTGGGGAGATCACTACTTTTTGCAAATGCCTTTCTTCCCCTTTATTTTCTCTAATCTTTTCCTTCTTCCTAAGCTTCTGAGTTTTCCTTCACTATCCAACTTTTCTCATTTTCTCATAATCTGTAATCTATACTCAGAATCTTATAGACCAATTCATTATTAATTTTCTATTATTTATAACACAACATGCCTCTGACACTGCACATGGCAAGTTAACTTTATCATTGCCCCAGATAACTCTCTAAGACTTTGTTTTCTATTGATGTGAGTCTGGTCAAGTCAATTTAACCCCCTTTGGGGAGGGTCTCCATTTCCTCAAAAAAAAAATTAAGTAATTTAACTCTTCTAACACTACATCTCTGAGTAAGAGTTGTAAAAGTAGGTCATGATCTGTAGTGGTTCTTATGTATGACACAGTGATGTGCAGGTTCTCTTTGTCTCTTTGTCTCTGTTTCTTTATCTTTTTCTCTGAATCTGTGTCTTTTCTCTCTCTCTCTCTCTCTCTCTCTCTCTGTTTCTCTCTGTCTCTTACTTATACACACACAGAGCATACTGTGTATACCAGGTCCTAGGAATATAAAGAGAGTAGCATATAATATATAGTAGCTTGGGAGGGAGAGAGTACAAAGCCTTGGTAAAGAGGGAGGATCAAGAAAGATCTAGCATGAAGCTAGAACCAGAGTTGTGGATCTAGGGAATCAGAATCATGAGGCTGAAAGGAACTTGGGAGTTGCTTATTGCTTTAGATTAAGGTAGTTCTTAACAATTCTAGACAGATGAAATCTCTTTACATGCTCATTATTAACTGCTTCCCAGAAGTTAAAAAAATGTAATTCTACTCCTACAAGGCATCCTGGGCTTCATAATTTCCCCCTTTCCCCTCTGCTGACCTTAGCTGCTTCTTCTGTCAAATGAGGTTTTGGAATCAGTAGTTTCTAAAATTTTTTAGATTTAAAAAGGACCTCAACCCAAGATGCAGAGGGATTAAAAAAATCACATAAAAATGTTGGAATGGAATGATGGAAGTTGGAGTTTAATATGGCTCCTTTGGCTTTTAAGCAAGTGGGAAGATTATGGACCCAAGAATCATGCATCCTGAAGGCTTTGCCCACTGATCTGTGAAAACACAACTTTGCTTTTAAACTCTGCTGGAGCTCATGGCTTATGTAGTTAATACCCATGTGTCTGTTTTCAGTTTTGGGAAAGGTAGTTCCTTAGCCACAGAGAGTCCTAAGAAGTGATTTTTCTAATTTATATAACATTTCTAAATGTTTCTGCCTCTTCATAACCTCCCTCTCAAAGCTCCCTCTTACCACCTCAGTTGTCATGTCCCTGGAGTCATTATGACAAAGCTAAAGGAGCTCCCAAATCATAGCAGCCAGCCATATATAAAGGGAGAGCCTGTCAGATTGGGCTGCTTTAGACCAACAAATTTGTGAGGGGTGGTAAGGAAAACTGGGGCAGCAGAGGAAGCCTCCCCTTCAACAAGGACTTCATCCCAAAACAATGAAGTAAAGATGATAAGTTTCAGAGACTACATGTTTGGCTCCCCCTCTAACAATGAGAACTCTACTCAGAAAAAACAGTCACCTATCTGGGGGGGGAAAGTTAAAAGACATCGGAAAAGAAAAATAGGAAGGCAAGGTATTGACTACAGCTTTTGACTAAAGAGAGGATCTCAGGAAAGACAGGGTTCTGAACCTTTGTTTGGTAAAATTAGTTGGTTGCCAATATTTGGCCCCATCTGGCAGCATCCAGTGTTTATTGGAAGATGATACCCTCTCCACCTCTACATCCTTTCACCCCTTCCTGGAAAGGGAATTGGATAGTTTTACTTTCCTTTCATTTAACCCTCTTTTTCCATTCCACAAAACCCTCCACTACCAAACTACTGGCTCACAATATAAACTTTGCTCAATGTTTTATTAATTAGAAATGAATAATTTTCCTAATTATGGGAAAACTTTCCAAAGTCATTCCATTGCAATATAAAATAAGAATTAAGAATATTGTTTTATCTTTATAGGTGTTTATAGGATCAAATGATATGATGTATATAGAGTATTTTGTAAATGGCCATCTGATATGTGAGCTTATTTGATCAGATTGCATGAGAGAGGTTTGTATCCTTCCTCCACCTAATTTTAGACTGAAGACTGTGATAGCTGACTTAATAGGGAAGCTTATTTTTGAATCCTATCTGGAACAGAATTATGTAGGTGATGGTGATAAATGTAGGTCTCATTTCTGAGAAGAATGAGTGTGCTGAGAAGTCCTGATGACTGACTGGGCTGACTTGGAAACTCATAAGTTGGACAGATTCATTTATCAGGTCCATCACAAGTTTTCTTAAATTAATTTTCTTTTTTTTTCTTTTTGAATCCTCAGTATGAACTTAAGAGTCTCTAAGAAGTCCTTCAATAGCAACCTGTTAGAATCTGCTCTTCTTCATATGTTGTTTTCTTCAGGTGTCTACAAACAACCGGAAACCACCATGATCATCTGCTTTCCACCCCACCATTTTCTGTAAATAAACTTGCCTTCCCCTCCCTGTCTTTATGTGTCAAGTTGTGGATTATTTGGAGGGGTTGGAGTGGACAAATGGTTTTTCAGAGTCAGAATGACTTTTTCACCCTCAGTTTAACTGAGAAGTAGTAGGAGGATATTTCACACACACATTTGTGTCATGTGAAAAAAAATGATACTTATACATCATAATGATGAGTTTTCAAAACCATAATCTTTAATTTCATTTGATCTTAAGAGATAATCTCTTGAGAGTAAAATTAGTGGTACAGGTTTATTATTATTCCCATTTAACTGAATATGAAAGTGACATACAAACTCACATATCCAGCAAAGTGGTGTCAAAGGAGTTGAAAAAACTGGCTACTTTAACCCCTGCTTGTTTCCACTACTGTTACTTGTGCCCATGAAAGGATCAGCAGATGGATTTGAATCTTAAGTCAACATCAGTCCAGGTGGTGGCCACTCTCACTATATCACATCCCAACTGCCTTATAGTCATTAAACACTACTTTTAAGTCAAGAATAAAGATAATTTTTACTAAAACAATTACTTAGTCTCCTGTGTGCTAGTGGTTTTATGGGAAAATTAATCTAACGATGAATAATGAACAAGATCTTACCTGCCTGGAATGAAACTTTACAGCCTAGTGGAAAATGGGAAGATAAAAGAAAGGGTTAGGTTGGGGCAAGATGATGGAAGCTTCACTTGAATGTACTACGTAAGGAATTTGGACAATTTGGTGGCAAGATTTTTGTAAGGAAGGGTGTGGATGGGAAATGACAGGACTTCAGAGTTATTGATATTAGTACAGTGGCTAAAAAGTCTTAAGCCCCTACCAAAATTTATCTTTAAACAGAGGAAAGAATTCAAAGCAAATTTTAACAAAATGGAACATTATAAGAAAGATAAACCCTAGATAACCTGAGATAAGCTTCAGATAAACCAGAGAGATACTCTTATAATATACTCTTATAAATAGTTATATATTAATAGTAGAATAGTGGACAAACTTGGAGAATGTGGGTGGAAAGGCATACGTATGCATTAAGGGAAACACATTATGTGTTTATACATTATACATATATATATGTATACAATATATGTACAAACACATTATAAACATATATGTAGTATGTACATGTTTATAGGACTGCTGCAGGATGCTACTGATTCTAATGATGGATTTTGTGCCATTCTTCCTTACTATGATCTCAGTGAATCAAAACAGGGTCTGTCTGCTCCTTCCTATTCTCATAATCTATGCTACAAATGTTATTTGACTTGGCTAGATGTACCATTTAATGTAAAGTCTTCCATGGCAATATTGAATATCAGAATAATTAATTTATATGATTTGCTCTATTACTAATAAACTTGCTTCACTCAGGCATTTCATTTTGATTATAGAGCATTATTAAACATTTTTGGTAAATGAGATTAAATCTATTTTCTTTTTGAAAGGTTTATCCTTATTCTCATTTTTACATCACAGTTATTTCCTAATGTTACTACCTCAACTCTCCTCAAACAGATATTCCATAGAACAATCTCCTTTATAACAATAAAGCAGTTAAACAAAATCATCAGGCATAGTGTGTATTTAATAATATATGAAACACTTCTCAGTTAAATACCATAGGTGTCCCCCAATCTTCCCATGGAAATACATGATTATATTTTCTTTTTAAAATGACCTTTATTGATATCTTTTGTTTTTTACGTCACCAGAATTTCTCCCAGTATTACTTCTTCCTCAGGGAGCTATCTCATATAACAAATATTATTTCTTAAAGAAAAAAAAGAAAAAAAACCCCAGCAAAACAAATCATTCAATTTGAAAAAATACATTTAGTATACTGTAAAACTCATGAACCTCCCTCCTACATCTGTAAAGGACTGTTTTCTTATTTCTTTTCCCTAGGACCATGCTTGTTCTTTGATGTTTTCCAACACTTTTGAGTTTCTAAACAGTATACTTTCACATTTACTTTGTTGTAAATTATTTTGAAAATTGCTTTCTCAGCTCTGCTTGCCATTATATGTCAGATCATTATAATATCCTTCATCAAATTTACTCATTAAATTTATTGTTTCATGTAGAAAAATGAGTTTTCTTAAGTTTGTGATCACAAGTTTTATGACCAGTTTGACTCTTCTCCATTTGATGGACATCCATTTTGTTTCCAATTCTTTGTTACAACAAAAGTTCTGCTGTGACTATTTTGGTGTGTTTATGAGGCTTTCTTCTTATCAATGAACTCTTTGGGATATAAGCCTACTAATAGAATTTCTGGGTCAAAGGTAATAGAGAAACATGGAGAAGAGCAGATTCTAACAGCTTATTACTGCAGGACTTCTTAAAGGATGAAGTGTTATCTTGGATTACTTAATTACCTATTGCCATCTCCATTAAAATGTGAGTTCCTGGAGGACATTCACCATTTTTGTCTGTCCTTGTCCCACACTTGGTATCAATATATCTGGCATATTAGTAAGTAAGCACTTTAAATAAAGAAATGCTTTTGACTTAAATATTAGCTAACAAGAACTTGAGTCTTTTCACTCAACAGAGATGGTTTGATTTGCCATTTTCTTCTCCAGCTCATTTTATCAATGAGGGAACTGAGACAAACAGGAGTAAGTGACTTTCTCAGGAGCTTACAGCTAACTAATGTGTCTGAGGCCAGATTTAAACTTTTGTTTTTCTGACTTCCAAGCCTAACTGCTCATTTATTGTACTACCTACCTGCCTTCATCTTTTTTAGCTTTCCATCCTCGACCAGAAAGTCTCTTCAGCTCTTCTCAATCCTTCTTTTTAGTCAATAATTGTGATAGACACCCTTTTCTTAGTCTAGCTGCTGTATCAATATGGGATCATCTCCTGAGAGACAAGCCTTCAAGCTCTTAGAAGTTCTCATTTAACTACTAAACTCTGAACTCAACTGAAATGTTCTTTTACAGCTGCTGCTATCTACCCTGAGTTCTCAGTTCAACTGTCACTTTCACATGTTCAGAAATACATTTTATTTCTTTGTTTATTCTCCAAAACTCTTATTTCCTCATCTGGCGAAGGAGTTCGGTGACAATCATGAGTAAAGGTTTATTAATCATCTCCTCCCATTAGCCTCTTTCTTCTATCAAAATTTAACCCATAAACTCTCTTCTGGTTAGAAAAACTGAAAGACAACATTAATGAAAAATATTATGTCTTCTAAGACACACTGCTATAGATTTCTGTATGAGGAAACTATGAAAGTGACATAATTTAGACTACTCTTTACAATGTTTTTCTGAGAAATCTGTAAGAAGCGGACGAATGGCAAATATATACTATTTATGATGAATGGGAAATCAATTCTATCTGGTAAATTTCTAAGAAAGTTCACCTGTTTTAGTGGATTCCTTTCAAAACCATTTCGAAAACTAATGAAAATAGCTTGGATCGAAAGTTCAATGTTTAAAAATAAAATCATGCTAGCAAATTAAATGGGGCAGCCACCTAGTTGCCCCAAACTTGGAGACCTTTAAACAGAAATTAGGAGGCTATTTGTGAGGTATAGAATTCTTTTTTTATGTAATAATGGTTGTTATAGATGATTGCCCCTGAAGTTTACTTTTGACTCTCAAGTTCTATGATAAATTAAAGCCATCAAAACTTGCCATAATAATTTAAAAGTTAATTTTGATCACAAATTTCAAGAACATATGCTTATTTATGCAAAATAATATATATGTATATTTATTCCTATATATGAATACATTCTAATATAAAATTATAACATAAGCAATGGATTTCTATTGTATACAACTTATTTTAAAAAACTATATTAAATTTAACATAGTATACTATCCCCCTCATCTATTCACCACCTTTTTTTTTTTTTTTTTTTTTTGCTAGATATTATACTTGATTTACTGCTTTCTACTCTATCAGGGTTAAAACATCAATCATTCCCAGGTGTTTTACATATCACCTTCTCTCCACCTGAGATCCCCTTGCTGTTGATCCTTATTACCTCACTTCTGGCCTTGTTGGTAGGGCAGCACTTATTAGACCTAAGTTAGGAGGACTTGAATTCAAATCCATCTTCAGACACTTGCTTAGCTGTGCAACCATGGGCTTCATGCTTTATGCTACTTAGCTTCTGTTTGTCTCAATTATCTCCACTGTAAAATGAAAATAATAACAGCACCTATCTCTCTTATTTTTGTAAGGCTCACGTGAGATACATCCATAAAGCACTTACTTAGTACATTAGGTGCCACTCAGATGTTTATTCCTTTTCCCTCCACCTCCCTCCACACCTTCGAAATTCCTCTTCCATTAAAATGCCAAGTTGATCTAAGCTTGACCATATTATACACAGTTTCTCTCAATCTCCTATCCCCCATTCAATAAACTCCAGGGACTCTTTTTGTTACTTCTAAGTTCAAATAAATAAATCTACTTTATGGCTTTTAAGGCTGACTCCTTTCTATCTTCCCAGTCTTTTTATCCCTATCTATACCTCTCCTTTCATTCCTTTTCTTCTTTCCTTCCTTTCTTCTTCCCTCTCTTCTCTTTTCCTTCCTTCCACACACTCTCCCAACCTAGTGACTCTGGGCTTTATTTTTTTGATTTTGATTTTTTTGTTATTCTTGACACAAGACACTTTATATCACGAGATTCTGTGCCTTCTCAGTGTCCTGCTGTTCCTTTTCCCCTTCATATCTGAATGTCTCTCCCTTTATATCTTTCTCTCCTTGCCTCTGCCCACTTGACTTCCCTGGCTTTCTTTAAGTCTCAGCTAATATCTTACCTTCTATTTCTTGAAGCTTCTTCCTTCCCTTTGAGATAACTTCCAATTTATCCTGTATATACATGATCACACTCATATACATAATGTATATGCACATATACACACACTATTTACGTACACACATATATACATATAAACATAGATAAATATATAGATATGTAGATATGTAACTATCTATATCTATTTGTATGTATATTTACATGTTATTTTCCCCAATTAGAATAAGAGTTCATTAAAGTCAGGGAGTTTTTTTTTTTTTTTTTTTTTGCCTTGTTTTATATTCCCAGTGGTGTAGTAGATGCCTGCCTACCTAAATGAATGCTTTGTTGATGTGCTCTATTCTATATATTAGCAAAATGTTTTATTGGTCCATTTTTCTTTTTGCTTTTGTATCATTATCACTACCCATTATTTATCCCTCCCCTCTTCCTCACAAGAAAGCCTCCCCCCTTCAAATAAAAGCATTCCCCTTTTAGGAAATATGTAGCTTAGCAAAATCTTCCTCCTTCTCCATCTCATAAGCCTTTGCTGTGTTCTGAAAATGTATGTCTCATTAAATATCTTTTCATAGTCTCTCCTAAGAAAGGAAGGTGATGTCTACTTGAAGTAGACATCCCCAACAACTGCAGGGATGCTACGTGGAACAGTGGTTAGAGCACAGGGTCTAGCGTTGGGAAGGGTCATTTTCCTGAATTCAAATCTAGCCTCAGACTCTACTAGCTGTGTGACATGGGGCAAATCGTCACTTAATCCTGTTTGTCTCAGTTTCATCTGTAAAATGAGTTGGAGAAGGAAATGGAAAAATCACTTCATTATCTTTGCCAAGAAAACCCTCAAAAGGGTCACACAAAGAGTGGGACACGACAGAACAACAATGAAGTTAATTACATCGATCAAATTCTCAAATTTTTAAAAGTTATTTTCATGAATTGCACATGTTTGACCTTTGCAGCTGTCTAGGGGAGGATGGTGTAAGGAAGGAGGGAATGGAGGGAGAAAAAATTGCACAAGATTCTGCAAAGGTAAATGTTGAAAACTATCTTTGCATATATTTAAAAAAAATAAAAAAACCCTATTTACAAAGTTGATTATTATTTACATTATATAAAAAAGAAATTATCCTGTGATTCTGCTCACTGCAGTCTACCTATTTATATAAGTCTTGAGTTTCTCTGAAACTTTGTCCCTTCATTTCTTACGGTACAATAATTGCATATCATGTCATAATTTGGTCAACCATGTTCCCCGGTTAATGACACTATTTTTCTAGTTCTTTATAGTTATAAAATACCATTTTAAGTACTTTTTGTATGTTTGCATTTTTTCCTTCTGAATTTTATTCTTTTGAGGTATATATGTTTAGTAATTGTGTAGTTGCTGTGTCAAAGGGTATTATTTCTCATAACCTTTGAAGGTAAAAAGCTTCTCCTCATAGTGAAAATCATCTTCTATCTATCATTTGTCTATCATCTTCTCCTCCCATCAACATCTTGTCAGTTATTTGACCCATTGTAGAATTGCTTTTTAGGGGTATGGGTGGATAAGGGGAGAATTTGTGCTGGCCAAATCCAACATAAGACACAAATATTGTTTAACCCACACACACATAAAACATATACTCACATGTGTCAGTATATAGTCATATATACACATATATGTATAGGAGTGTGTGTGTGTGTATGTGAGTGTTTGTGTAAATTAAACTCAGGAATGTCTATCAAGAGAGGGATTCTTTCTGGTGATTTGACCTTCCCTAAATTTACCTTAGTCAATCTTAGAGGAGTCTTTGGGAATGGGGAAAGAAACAAACACTAACCTCCACATAAATGCTCCTGTGAGTTTTTTGGAGCATAGGATACCATCAGGGTTAATGGGAGTTACAAGAAATTTTAGAATCTTAAGATAATATCTGGTACCACAGACTTCGAATTAGCATCAAACACAAGCAAGTGAAAAGAATAAAAAACTTTTAATTAATCTAGCTTGGAGGCATTCTGGCTGGTTTTAAATTGGCTCCTTAATAGGTGTGTTGACTCATGCCTTTTGCTATTGGACTAAAGGAAGAGCTGTCACAGCGTGTCCTTGGTAAGGGAGGTAGTTGTCATCCTTCAGCTTGTTTCTAAAACCTGGACTGCCTAACGTTGTCATAATAGTCAATGTTTATGAGATAGGAAATATTAGAGATACAATGAAAAAGTAGTGGGAACTCCAGTTTTCTTCATCTGTAAAACAAGGGGTGGGAAATAAGACTATTGTGAGCTTTTTTTTTTTTTTTTTTTTTTTTTTTATAATTTATATCCTGGTGTGTTCCCCACAGTTGCAAGTTATTTCAATGATATCACTTGAAATATTGGGTCTTTCAGCACTGATTCTGAGGATGTGAGTTACTACATGTTCAAAATTCCTGCTTGCCACTCAACATATATTCTATATTCCTCTTTTCTCCTCATTGGCAATCCTCATGGGATTGTGGGGAAGGATAAGGAAAATCCTTTGTCATTTTACTATGTTATTTGATGTTTTAAAAATTATTTTCTATTTCCATCCTGAAACACAGCTTGGCTTTGTATTTGTTTGCTTGCTGTCTTCTATTAGATTATAAGCTCCTTAAAAGCAAGAATGTCTTTTCTCTCTGCATCCTCTTGGCAAGTGTGCCTTGTATATATAATAGGCATTTAATAAATTGAATAATTTATTGAATTGAATATTAATTGAATATTATAATTTATATGAATTGTATAGAATTATATAAATTAATGAATTATAATTTATATGAAATTATATTTATATGAATTATAATTTATATGAATTGAATAAATGCCTTATTGTCAGACTTTGGTCCCATTGTACAAAATGGATGTGGATACTTACATGGACCTGCCCATGATGCAGAAGCAGCCTAAAGGGAAGTATGGGTCTCTTAATCTCAGTAAAACTAAACTCAGAAGCCAATTTTTGTATCTCCATGAGGTTCTAGAGATTAAAGGGGTTGGGAGATTCTTTACACAGGCTGGTTTCTAGCTATGAGACAATTCCCTTTATGTGGAAGCATTTACTCTCTGGCTGTGAGTAATCTTATAGAGAAAAGATCTTAATCTGGAATTCTCCCCTTTTTCTCTTGTTATCAGGAGGTTGCTAAATTGGAAGAAATCGGTAAAACAAGAGGCTGAGAGCTATTAATTTTTTATGTATTTATTAAGTAAGCTGACTGAACTCTAATGTAGGCAGGCTCCAGGGTCTTTTTTTTTGTCACCTTTCTATCGGTTGGCTTCTTTTATTTTGTTTCTGGTGGAACGTGAATTTCTCGATGGTTGTCTTTGGTCTTTGAATTGGATGATCTTTCAACATGATGGGGACTGGGGAGTTGAGCTCTTTTTTCATGATGTTCGTGGTGGTAATTGAAGGTGACATTCAAAAAGTTCCTGGGCCCAAGAATAGATGGATAGATGAAAGCGTTTATACTACTGCGGTAATGTAGGTGGTGCAGACACAGTCATAGCCTGAAAAAGAGAAAGATGGAGCAAAGTTTGTCCACCATGATACCTAGTTCTTAGATGGAAAAGACCTTCCCAGGAGGAGGAGGATGGGTGAGGATGGGTGAGGTCTCTCTCTCTCTCTCTCTCTCTCTTCTATACATAATATATATATAATAAGATATATATATATATATATATATATATATATATATATATATATATATATATATATATATATATATCTATCTTATTTATCCTATTATCTACTATGTCTACTTCTCTATATCTCTCCCATAATACAATCAAGGTGGGGGAACCTTATGTAAAAGGCTTTACCAATGTACATCTGAATTCTCTGTAATGTATATAAATTAGAACAACAACTTACAAGACAGATATTCTTAAGAACTGATCCTTTCAAATTTACCCCTTTACTTAACATTGAACCAGAATAATTTGTAATATAGAGGATGAGGGGCAAGCAGAATATGGCTTCCCCTCTAATTTCCATATTAAAAATGTGTTAATCTAACCCCCATCCAACCCAACCTCATTTTATTCTTCAAACTGATACCTCTAGTCAAAGTATACTATGATTTAGAGGAAACAGGGGAGATGGCTATTCCTTAGATAATACACTTGATTTTGCAAACTTACCCTTCCACTTAAGTCAGTTTCAATTCTTCTTCCTGATGTTCCTTGTTCAAGGTCACTTTCTTTGCTTTTTAATGTATCCTCTTGGGCATTGTGCCATGTTTTCTCATGATTTGTTGTTTTGACTTATTATACCAGCAGTAGGCTCATTATCTTAGGGGAAAGGGGGAGCCAAACCTACAGGGGTACTAAACCTGATGTTACTGAGTCAGTGAACCAGGGAGGCCTCTCTCTAGCTATTTATAGGGCAAAGTTATTGCCCTGCCCAATGATGGTTATGTTGTCATAGTACATCCCCCATTGTCCTGAATTTCTCATTTTTCCTGCTATCCTGCCACTTAGCCCTCTAGGTCAATCTTCATATGATTTGAGATGTAGTTTAAATTGCCTTGAAAATCCTGTAATATCATTAGTAATTCTGATATTAATAATAACGATAATAATAATCACTTCAATTTCATATCACTTTAAGACTTACATAAGGCTTTCACATTCATTATTTTACTTGACACACAGTAAATCTATGAAGTAGGTTGTATAGAAGATGAAGTTTAACCAAATAGTGTGATTCTCATCACACAACAAATATTAGTGATAAAACCAAGATATCAATCTAGATGATTATGAGATCTGTAAAAATGAAATATATACTCTGTAGTTTCAAAAATTTCTTCTGGTTCTTCTGTCTTCTAGGACATATATAGTCTTCCATGTATTTGTGTTACTGCCTTTGTCTCTATTTCTGTTTCTGTCTTTTTCTTTCAGCCTCTGGCACATGGTTCTTTATACAAAGTTTTTTTTTTTTGACAATCTTTTTTCTTACTTTAAATTTATCAATATTTTGATAAATTTACTAGCTAGGTGCCACAGTGGATAAAGAATTTTTGACTTTATTTTTGATACAATAAATCCTCAACATTCAGATAAGTTGTTTTTCAAAAAGAAAATAGCTTGACTATTGCAATAAATAGAGCATTGTGACCTTTAATTTTGCCATATGTTATTAAAATTGATAGTTATTACAATTACCTAGAGTCATATTGTCTCTCCATGTTGACTTTATTTACTTTGATGTAGTTATTGTGAATATTATTTCCTTGGCTCTACTTCCCATATTTCTCTTAATTGTTCACATTTGTCATTTTATCCAGTCCAGTTTTAGTCCATTATGCTTATATGTTATATAATGTGTTCATTTTAGATGTTCATGATTCCTATTTTCATGAATAATGCTTCCATGAGAATCTTTGTTCTTTTTTTTTCCCCTTGTTTTTATTCACTTCCTTGGAGTATATTCTCCAGTATATCTAGTACTTGACACATAGTAGGTGCTTAAAAAATGTTTATTGAATTGTGCTCTTGTGAGGAAACTATAGAAGGACTTCTTCTTGTCATTATACTATTGTTGCCTCTCTACCTCCCTGATCTATATACAGTAGGAGAGATTCAAGTTGAATATTCAAAATGTATATAAATAGTTTCCAGCCAATTGAGGATCTTGCCAATCTTGAGTCAAAATCTTGAGGCCATAAATGCATCAGACTTCATTGTGTCCTCTTACCTTGCTCAAGGTGGGTATTTCTGATGATAGAAATTTGTTTTCTGTTCACTACCTCTTTATTCTCAGTCAAGTATTTATAAAGTGACTCCTATAAAGTGCCAAACTCTGCTTTCAGTACTGGCAATACCAGAACTAATGATGAAGCAATTCCTGCTCACAAGGGGAATACATGCCTTTCTTCCAACTGGTGGGGTCCTTCTGTTGATCCCCAATGTCCCTTATTTGGTAATATGGCTATTCCTGCATATTGCTCGTGGACAAGGGATTCTCAACCCATTTTGTGTATTGTATTATATTATATACTGTATACTCCTTAGATTAGTGAAACCTATGGACTAGCTAGGTGCCACAGTGGATAAAGGATTGGGTTTGGAATCAGAAAGATCTGGATTCAGATCTAACTTTTCTAGTTGTTTACTGTCCTCTTCAACTATAAAATGGAAGTAACAAATCCACCTAAGGTCCAAAGTTTTTGTGAGGATTGAATGAGATAGTATTTGTAAAATGCCTGATACATAGTATTCTCTTAATAAATGACTGTTCTCTCTCATCCTCATGATATTTTTAATGCATAAAATAAAGTACATTATAAAGGATCATAAAATAAAAATATAAAAAATTATAAAGGAAACTTATATATTGAAATATAGTTATATATAATATGTAATATATATTAATGTCATATTTATGTACACATGTATACTTTTACATATACAAATCATGTTTTATGTATATAAAATCCACTTTTATATGTACAAATAATGTCATATATGTTTTATCATATTTAGATATTTACAGATACATATATGTATTCATATATACATGCATATTTATACACATAATATATAACTGCATATATTTATACTATACATGTGTGTATGTGTGGGTAATTCATAAACCACTTACTACTTAAGCTCTTTATTCATTCTATGATTTTAAACATTAACTTTATCAAGGCTATTTGTAGCTCAAAAGAGATGAACATTTTAGGCTGAAGGAATCAAGCTCTAAGAATTTTTCTGGTTGTTGGACATGGGGAAAATCCATGGGCCACTAGAATCACATCTCTAAGGTAACAGTTTTCTTTCTATGTAAAAACTGATTTAGGGGATGGAACAAAGCCCTTTTCAGAGATGTATTTAGCTATTCACTCTCTGTCCTGCTCATGCTTTTTATGGGAGCTGACTGTCTTTTAGGAGCCCCAAATATCTTAGAAACAATGCAGAGAACACTGAAATGTGACTCAAGAGACTTTGCCTCTCCATGTTGACTATTTACTTTGATACCGTCATTGTGTATATTATTTCCTTGGCTCTACTTTCCTCAGATTGCATCCCTTCCCGTATTTCTCTTAATTCTTCCCATTTGTCATTTTACCCAGCCCAGTTTTAGTCCATTATGCTTATATGCTATATAATTTGTTCATTTTCCAATCGCTGGGCACATTTTTGGTTTCCAGACTCAGACTTGTGCTGCTAATAAGCTGTATGGCTTGGCAGACATGACCTAAGAAGTCACTTCCTTCTTTGGATCTCCCTGTACTCATGTGTAAAATGAGAGCCTTATTCTAGATAGCCATTAAGGTCCCCTCCGGCTCTGACACTGGAGGAGAACATTACTGATTTCCATTCCATGGGATAATCTGCTACTGGGGTCCTCAGGAGTGATTGGGACTCCTCTGCTCTTCATGATCCTGGTCCATCATGATCAGCGTCTTAGGCTTCTGTGGCCCTTTTGATCTGCACATGTCTAGACTGGTGCCAATTGTTGCCAGTTTTGTTAGTGGATGCTCAGGTTTGATACCCAAGGCACATCTTTTTGCTCCTGAAATAGAATTGGCAACATGACTTTTAGTTTGATTAATGATATACCTGCTTGTTCTAAAACATTCATGTGCAGAGACAAAGCTTGGGAAAAGTGGCCAAGGTCTCATCCTGCAGGACTGGATTGAAAGTAGATAGATAGAACTTTGTGGCCTTTTGGCAGCATAGAAACAGTAGAGCTTATGACCTAGTTAGTAAGAACATCCAGACGTTTCTCCTTTGTCTCTCCTTCCCGGTTGTGCTATTTATTTGCGGCAAGTGCAAAAACTTTAGTTTTGGGTACGTTTGTGTGTGTAAGCACACTTAAGGCATTTCTTCATGTTAACTGCACCCTAGTGCTCTTGCCTATAAAATTTAGGAAATATCTGCCTCTTGGGACTCACAATTTCTTCCATTGCAATTGGAGGAAAACAACCTTGGTTGGCATGGAGGAGACCCTTCAAGAAAAGTGAACATGGCTTCCTCCCCTGCCTCTCTGCCCCAAACAGTGCCTAAAATAGGTCTGGGCACTCTCAGAGAATGTAATCACAATTTATCTTTAAAAGAATAAGGGGAAAGATATAGCTTCTCTTATAATAGACTTTAATCAGAGACAACTTAGATGTCTTAATTATGGCAGGAGTTCAGTGATAAGAATGGTGGAGACCTCTGTGGTTGGGAAGAGGCTTAAGAGATAAGGGATCTTGACATAATATTCATGCTCCCTATTGTAAAGATACTCAATAAAAGTTTATAGAAATTAACTGGTTTGAATTGCACTGAACTAAATATAGAGGGAAGCTTCTTAATCTATGGTCCATGAACCTGAATGAGAAAAATACTTCAGTAAATATGTATCAGTAAAATTGGTTTTCTTTATGTAACATGTATTTTATGTTATGCACTTAAATGCATTATTCTGAGAAAGGACCTATAGGTGATTTTACCAACTGCAAAGAGGGACATGATACAAACTATTGTGAAGAACTCCCTTTCAAAGGGATTTAGAAGGATCTCGTCAGGATCTTCTTAGACATATGTGCTATGAAAATCTGTGTGTGATTTCCATGGAAGCTCATCAGTGAATATTTGGAACATTGCCTATTAAAAGTTAAAGAGTTCCAAGCCTGTGTGAAGGGATGAGCCTTGATGAAGAGTTTATATCATGAATTTTGAAATCTAAAAAAGGGGATTTTCCCTGGGAATGATGATAGTGATTCAAGAAGGGGAGACTCAGAGATGTAAATGCAAAATAATTTGGGGACAAGGGGAAGAACAAATCAATAACAACTTGAGGAATCAATAAAGGTTTTTTTGTAGGAAGGAAGTGGTCTTTGAACTGAGATTAGGAAGGAGGTAGAGAGAGGTAGAAATAAGGAGGGGGAGCATTTCAGGAATATGTGGGGAGACTGGACATGGAAAATTGGGTATGGGCAACATAAAATTGGAATATAGAGCATGAGGTAAAAACAATGTAGAATCCAGTATTTACTTCTATTGAGGAGACGCTGCTACTTCATCCTGTAGTAGTTCTAATCATTAGGAAGCTTTTCAATCTATTGAGCTGAAATGGTCCAATGTGGTAGCAAATATTTAACAACTAGAGGGTGTGAAATGTAAATCTGAGTTATTCACATTATCTCTATCACTTTATTAAGCCTATATAATGAACAACACAATAAACCAAGTCCTGATTTGTAGCCTTTGCCCATTTCTGAGATATAAAAGTCACACTAAAAATTTAACAGTCTCTTTCTAGAGTTGATAGGAGCTGCCTCCAGCACAATCCTGATTGAAATCTACTTTACAATTTGGCAGAGATTAGAGAGGTAATTGGCTTCAAATCAGAGGAATGTATGAAATGGCTTTTGTAGAAACATACTCTCATGTGGACACACACAAGCACACCCCACTGAGACTTCTCTGCCACCCAAGCCTGTCCCCAACTTTCTGGCTTCCTAGGGAGAAGACTCAGTTCTTAGCAACTTGAGACTCTAAATGCAGAAGGTTCTTTTACCAGGCTCTGATTCCAACTTGGCTCTCAGTCAGGGGAACAGCCTAATGCATTTGTTGCCATGTGTTCATCTTCTGATTTTCCATGGCTAAGGGGCAAAGGGATAGCTGAGGGAATTGAAATTCACAGAGAATCAAAAAACTTCACTTTAGCCAATAGCTTAATCCTCTTCTGACATCAGCCTGACGTTCACCAGAATAGTTGGTGGGGCAGAATTGAGAAAGAAGTGGATTTCCCTTCTTAAACTCATCTTCTTCTCTACCCACCCTCACCCCTTATTTCTCCAGAGAGGAACTAGCAATCAGGACAATAGCCAATGAGGAGGGAGGGAAAGGGAGAAGGAGAAGGGTCTGGATGATCCATACACTAGTTTTGCCCTGAGATAATTGAGGATTATCCAAAATGCCTTGTTTGGCTCCACCGCCCCTTTTCAGTTAGGTTCCAAACATCTCTGCAACTGACAACATTTTTACCACACCACAAAACTTTTTCCTACTGACATTTCCCAATGCTTTCTTTCCCAGCCATCCCTTTCTCTTTCTTCTCGTTCTCTCTATTTTGTAAAGCTCAGGAAAAACCTTATCTGTCACTAGCAAAAGTGAATCCCTTTTTCCTGTAATCAATCCAGAATCCTATGGAAGACCACCATAGAGAGAATAAGAGGATAAACAAAGTTTATCTCATTTACATATGATATCTGATGTGTTTTTCCTCAAGCACAAAAAACTTTGTTGATTTTTATGGGCTAACTGGACAAGGAGAATGTCATTATCAATATTGTGACATGTAGTTTGAAGGACAATCTGTTGAGATAAATGGAAAATCTTGCATGTAGATAGCAAAAAATCAGCTTTACAAATAAAAGATGGTGGAAGAATAGACAGAAATTCTTTTTAAAAGATCAGGGGTTTTTACTGTATTTTAAGCTCAATGTGAATTGATTGAAAAAGAAAAAAATCTAATGTGATTTTGGGCTGCATTATGGGAAGCTTAACTTCCAGAAATAGGGAAGTGTGCCACTGTGATTTGTTCTCATCAGATATATTCTGGAATAAGTTCAGTTCTAGACCCCACAATTTATGAAGAATGGAAAAGGGGGCTGGAATTAATGTTATGTAAGGATCAGTTGGAAAAAAAACTAGCAAAGATTGGGTATAAAGAGAAAAGTAAAGACTTGGGAGAAGAGAAAACTAAGGGGAAACATGTTAACTGACTTTAAGTAGAAGGAGGATCTGATTTGTTATAAGGTACATTTAGTGCAAGGTGGCTTGATGTTGGGAAAAAAAACTTTCTAATAATTAGAATTATTACAAAATGTAACAAAATGCCAGGAGAAGTTTTGGGTTCTCTTTTTTGGAAATTCTCAAGTAGAGATTGGAGGTTATTTGATCAGTACATTATAGTGATGCTTTTTGTGTATCGGTTGGACTAGATAGATACCAAAGTGCTTTCCAATTTGCAAATTCTACAATGCTCTGATTTTGGATTAGTATATCACCACAAATATTGTTGATAGTCTCTGTTGATGGACAATAAACCTATAGATAATGGAATGTTATGATCTCAGAAGAATCAATAGAGCAGGTGAAACAAAGCTCAGAAGGAAAGAAAGCATGATGCATATAAATGGGTTTTAGTGTCAATACATCATTCAGACCATACATGATCAGAAATGAGGTAGACTAGAGTGATGAGAATGAAAGATAAACAGATTGACAGCTCTAATTGCATTGGTAGCCTCAGCCTTTAGCATATTGGGTAGACCCTTTGGAAAATTTGTAGACAGATGAAGACATAAATCACACAGGGTAAAAAGGTTTGTATGGGATATAATCAGAATCTTTGGTAGGAGTTCCCTTATGTATCCATCTAAGCATTTAAGGGTACCCATGATTCCTTACATCTACATGGTAGGATTCTCCCATCAATTGACTTTTGATGCAATAAAATAAAGAATAGGCCATTATTTCAGACCCCCCAATGATGTTAAACATTGTGGCCTAAGCATTACTCAAGTACTCAGCTTAGTCCTTTGTCCAATTTATTTGGTATCTTGATTTTGTTGTGGAACCATGTCAATACCATCTTAGAGTGGAAGTCCTTATGAAAAACACTGTGCACTTATCTCACTTTGTGTAAAGCTATCCACAGTAGGAGCTTAGTAATAAAATAATAAAGGCTTTCATCAGTTGGAGGATCATTTTCCTTCTAATTATTGATATCTAGGAAGCACAACATTAAAAACCTTATTCCCGCTTCCTGTTGCGTGTGTGTGTGTGTGTGTGTGTGTGTGTGTGTGTGTGTGTGTGTGTGTGTAAGGACAAAATTTTGACTTTTTTACTTTCTTGATTTTTCACAACTCTTATTTTCTAATTTCCTGGATCTCTATTCAAGTTGCTCTTCCTCAGTACTTGGTATATGCTAGAAGTAAGATGGGCAAACATAAGTGCTAGTACTTGAGAAAATGAAATGGAGACTGCTAAAAATGACCAGAATACCACTTCACCAGCCTTAGCTTAAAGAATCCCAGAGCCTCATTGAGGTCATCTATACCCAAGAAAAAATTTCTCCAGTAACAAATCCAACAATGATCATCTACCCTCCTCTTAAAGGATTCTAATGATACATAACTCCCTCCCAAAGCAGTCCATTCTACTTTTAGATTCCCTGATTGTTAGAAAGTTTCCCCTTATTTTTAACCAGAATCTGCCTTTATGTTCCCAGTTCTAGCCTCTGGGATCAAACAGAAAAAATCTGTTCCACGTGGCAGCCTTTTGAACACTACAGGATAGCTATTGTATTGCCCTTAAGTATTTTTCCTCCCACAGGTGATCTGTCCCCAATTCTTTAACATGTTCAAGTACAATGTCATAGGCTCCACGCTTCCCATTATCAAACATGTAGTCTATCAGCAAATATACATTTATTAAATACTGACTATGTTTGTTGATGAATGATAATGTACCTAGAGATGCATGAAAATGCATAAAACACCCTAGATGAGGTCTGACCAGGGCACAATTATTACAAGACTTCTATCTATCACCTGCCTGGTGCTGGACACTCCAGTGCTTTTGAGGAAAAGTTCTGGATACTCTATTTCTATTAACACAGACTGAGATTGAATTAGTTCTTTGGCTGCTGTGTCAGGTTGGTGACTCATATTAAGCTTGCATTCCACTGAAACCCACAGATCTTTTTTTTCACACAAACTGGCTGTCTGGCCATTTCTTCTTCATTCTGTACTTGTGTAATATTAAAAAAACTCAAGTGTAGGAACTTTACATTTATACACACTGTTTCATTTTATTATTCAGCCCATCTGTTCAGCCTTTAGTAATTCTTTCGGATTCTAATTCTATCATCCAACATTTTATCTTTCTCTTCCAGTTTCACATAATCTGCAAAGTTGATAAGTACACAGATCTAGATCAACCAAGTCATTGACAAAAATGTTCATCAGCCTGGACCCAAGGAAAAGATCTTTGGGACACTATCAGAGACTTGCTTCCAGTTGACATCAATTCATTACTGATTTCATTCATTGTGATCACATCATTCATGTAGGTCTGAATCTATCTAAAGTTAATTAGTTTGTAATTTGAAGTTATCTAGTTATGAACTTTATGATCATGTGGTCCATATCTCCCTGTCTTGACTAAGGATTATGATAGACTGTCAATTGCTTTGTTGAAACTCAGGTATATTTATAGCATCTATTGGCCAACCAGTCCATCAACCCAATTGGAAAAGGAAACAAAGTTAGTCTAGCATTATCTGATTGATGTGACCATTGATGGCTTGTGTGATAACTGCTTCTCTTTCTAAATGGTCACAAATCATTCCTTTATGAACTCAGTAGTACTAGAAAGTATAGGACAAGAAATAGATCCAATGCAAAGTGTATGTGGAACATTTTATGAGAGACTACTACTGTTCTTTCGATCAATGACTCTCTGACTTTTCTTTCTCCCTTTTTCTATCCATTACACTGCCCTCATCTATCCAACAATTGGAGAGACAATGAAGAAAGTGCATTTTGTCCTACTTGAAAAGCAAAAAACTGAAAAATTCAAAAAGCATTTTTATTATTTTCAAAGTTCGAATCTGTGAGTGGACAACAGCTAGGGTCCTGGTGGAAGTATGCTTTGGCTGAACCCCAAATGGTTCAGTTTCAGAACCATAAAGTTAAGAGAGAAAGAAAAGTGAAGAAACTATGGTGAGAAATGGTGAAGGAAATGAGAGGAAGATAGAATGGGGTTAGAGCCTATGCCTGGTACTCAAGAAATACTTATTGGTTGATTGGTGATTACACCAAAAGTAACACTGGCCTGGAAATCTTGTAAGAAACCTAGGTTCTAAACCTGGCTTTAGCCCCTATAGCTAGCTGTGTCACTTGGAGAGGTTACTTCATTTTTATGGGCACCAGTTCTCTCCAGTGACCAGAGCTGGAATGAGTGGGGACCTAGTTAGAAAAGAAAGAAGTTGGAAAGAGAGGAGGGAGAGAAGACAAACTCCATAGGATCAAGTGCTGGAAGACACCTAAATAATCTATTTTTAGATTCCATTTTTCAGATGGGAAAACTCTGAAGGATAAGGAGAGAAAGGCAGAGGGAGAATGCTCTTTCCCCTTCATTCTTCTCTGATAGACTTGATGGGTGTGTGATGTGTGTATGTTGGAAAGGGGGCAGTCAGTGTTCTTATTGGCCAGATTCTGCTAGCCCAGCAGCTTTTTATTATTCCTTTCTCTTCCTCCTCTCTCTCTCTCTCTCCCATGAGGGGTAGTGCTGGTGGTGGGGGGAATTGATGAGTAGTGCAGGAGCTGTCCCCAGCTGGACTCCCTTCTTACCTCTGGGAGCCTTGTCCTGCCAACATGACTTCTGTTCCATGTGAGTTGGGTTCCTCTCTCCTTCCCAGCACACCCACACCCACATGTCACTCTGTCTTTTTTTTTTTTTTTTTTTTTGCTTTCCCTTTCCCCCCCTCTCCATTCCTTCCCTTTCCTCCCCTCCCCCCCAATTCTCAGAACTTGCTCCCATTGGATTCCAGGAAATGGCTGGTGCAACTTTGAAACCAAATCCCCTTGGAATCCTGGTTGTATATAGTTTATTTCTTCCCCTCCCCTCCTCATGGTGTCCTTGACAGGCTGGGTCTAGTTTCTATGGAACGTGACCTGGCCTGGCCTGCCATGGGCCACACGGATGTGGACCTCTGTTCTTTGGCAAGCAATTTGCCTGCCCTCCCCTCCCTGTCCTCAATTTCAAAAGGGGAATTCTGGCTCCTTCAGGCTCTCCTCCCCATCCCAGCTCACACCCCCAAGTGACCCTGGTCTCATATATTCTGTTGTTTCTGGGCAAGGCTGGGCTGGGCAGGGCTGCTGAACTGCTTTCCAGACCAAATTAGAATCTCCTTTATTATCTCTAAGGAGACTGAGAGGCAGTTACATCCATCTCTTTCCCAGGTATCATACTACACCCTGAAGGGTCTCTCCAGGGAAGGAAATGGAATAATATTTCTGAGCAGCATACTCCAGGGTAGGGAGAGGAGGTAATAAGCAGTTATTTATCAAGTGCCTATTATGTGCCAGTAGGGGGAGCGACAGTCAGATGGCACAGTGGTTAAAGTATCACATTGTGAATGAGACTCATCTTCCTGAGTTCAAATCCAGCCTCAGCTATGTGGCCCTAGGCAAATAAATCACTGAACTCTGTTTGCCTCAGTTTTCTCATAAGTAAAATGAGCTGGAGAGGACAGTGGCAAAACTAGCATTTTTGCCAAGAAAACCCCAAATGGGGTCATGAAAAGTCAAACATGATGAAAACGACTGAACAACAGCAGCAATGTGGCAGGCAGGCACTGTGCTACGTCCTTTATACATAGAGCCTCATTTATTTGTGTTCTCAGCCTTCCAGGGAATTATTTTTTTTTGCTTTCTAACTCAGAGGAAGTAATCGAGCTTATGCTATTTGTTCTTCAATTGTCAGAAACCTTCCTACTGGTTATGTAGTGTACTTTAGGTCACTTTTTCCTGGAGGCAAGAAGAACCAGATACTCTGTCGGTACCATATGGCTTCTTACAGAGACTGATAAATAGAAGACAGACAGATAGATAGGTAGGTAGACAGATTGAGCCAGAGATAGAGAGATGATTGATATGTGATAGATGATAGAGATAGATGATACATAATAGGTGATAGAGATATAGATACATGGTAGATACATAGATATAGATAGATGATAAATAGATATGCGATAGACAGATGATAGATTACGAAAGAGATAAATGATGGAAAGGCTATAGATAGATGACAGAGATAAATATAGATGATAAATAGATATGTGATAAAGGGTAGAGACAGATGATACATGATAGGTGATAGAGGTAGCTATATATAGACAGATACATAAGATATAGATAGATGATAAATAGATATGAGATAGATAATAGATTGAGACAGAGAAAATGATAGCTAGAGATGATAGAGATAAGATGAGAGACAGAAAGGTAAATTCAGATAAGAATAGATATGTGATAGATAATAGATAAATAGGTGGATGATAGATAAAGGATATAGATGATAGATATGTGATAAGACAGATGACAAATAAATAAAGAGATGGATGATAGATATTTTATAGATGGGTAATAGATATAGATGATAGATATGATAGATAATAAATAGAGAGATAGGTGATAGAGATAGATGATAGTTTTCTCTTTCTCTCTCTCTATATATATATATAAGAAAGAGAGATAGATGATAAATTCATATGATTGTTAGATGAAGGATAGACATATATACATATATATGATAAATAGCTAGAGATAGATAGATGGGTGGATGGATGGATGGATAGATAAATGATGATAGTAAAACATCATGCTAAGAACTTTTGAATATAAAGAAATCTTAGTACCTTGGACATGAGGTAATTTGTCTAGGACCACATGGAGTCAATAAAGGAGTTAGGATTTGCCTTCAGGTTTCTTGATTCCTAATCTAATGCTCCTGCCTTTGTATTGCCATGCCTGACATAGTCAATTCTCATCTAAACATTGAATTCTAAACTTTGTCCTTCTTGAAAACTTTTAAAGGGTGTGCATTTCTGCTAGGGAGTCTTCTGGAAAACAAATAACATGTATGCCAGCCTAATCATTAAGTTTAGGTCTCCTTCTGGTCCTTAGTTTGTGTTATTTTTGGATTGGATTTATAATTGTATTGATGTGTAGGAGAGTCTTGGTGAGGAACATCTTTTCTCCAAGGAAAAGTGATACGTTTTATACAACTTAGAAACTTAAAAGTTGCTGGAGAAACCAGGAGTTAAAAAATATTGTCCAGAGTCTCCTAGCCAGAAGATGTCAGGAGCGGGGCTTGAATCCAAGGTTTCTTGGTTTTAAGACCAGCTTTCTTTCCTCTAGCTCATATGCGCTAAAGTCCAAGTCCCTCCTGGAGTTTGGGCCACTTATTAATATTGGCCAAATCATATTAGAAGTACGGTATAGTGGACAAAGCACTAGACAAGGAATCAGAAAGACTGATGTACCTACCTCAGATATTTACTAGCTGTGTGATCCTGAGTAAGTTATTTTCCTTACTTAGCTTCAGTTTTCTCATCTGTCAAATGAGGAGATTTAGACTCAAAGTCCCTGTCAGTTCTGTAGCTATAAACTATGATTTGGGCCAAGTAATTTCATCTTACTGGGCCTGATATATCAAATAAGTTAAACTCAGTAACCCCTAGGACCCCTATGATGTTCCCCAAGTATGGATCTTTAACAAAGAGTTTTTGTACTTAAGGAAAATGCCCCAAACCCTGGTACTGAAGCAAACATGAAGAGGAGCACCTTGAGATGAGTGGGGGAAGGGAGATGGAGAAGGAAGACTCTAATAGTGGGGAAAAGAAAGGAGACTGAAAGGAGAAAGAAGGAGAATTTATCCATCTCGTTCTTATTTAGTGGCTTCCTAATTTAACTAATCATTTTTACTAACTAGCTGGGTTGCTATCTGCCAAATAGTTGCAAACACTCTCAGAGTCCTTAAGATTTAATGCCTGAGGGTGTGGGGGGGGAGAACCTCAGTCTCTATAGCCTAGTTAAGGCTCTAGAATGTGTTTCCTCCAGGATGTCCTCCTCATGTTCTCTGCCTTCCTATACTAAGAAGAGTCTAGAGGAATAGCTCTTAGGTGCCTATTGGAATAGCTCTGTAAAATGCTAGAAAAACCTCACTTGTCCTGTCTTCCCAGAAGTTATCTAGAGTGTGGCTATCTCATCAATGAATAACCCTTCAGAGTCCCCATTCCTGGCCACTCAGTCCACACCTGGGCACACTGCAAAGAGACAGAAGAGCAGGGATGCTTCCAGAATGTCACTACTACCCTCCTGGACAACATCTACCCAATGGAGGCAGGTTCACATGGTCTGTGTGTTTACCTGCTGAAGGAACTATTGTTTATAAATACATAGAAACATGGAATTATGGAGGACTTTTAAAAATCATCTAGTCCAAGGGTCCTTAATTTAGGACTTCTGAATACAGTTTTCAAAATTCTAAATATTTTTATAACTGTTTCTGCATAAAATACCATTTAATGTCAATTTTTCTGAGGATTTCATTGACTTCTCCAAGCTGACAAAAGGGTTGTGACACAAAAAGGATCAAGAAACACTACAGTTGTTGGGACAAGTACTGATAATACCTGACTTTCTGTCTAGAGTTTTAGGGTTTCAGAGATGAGAAATGTGGCTGTAGAGATTGTGATTTGCTTAATGTCATAGCCCTGTACATACTGTGGGGAAATGCAGGAAGACTTCAATTTATCAGAACTTAAAGGCCTGGAATCTTCAGTCACTGGATTTTTAAAAATTACCTTTTGATTTTTATATTAAGGAAGTAAATTATAAAAAAAGAAGTTGATAGCAAAGATTTCTTTAAGAAAAAAAACCTCAAAACAAAACACAACATTTAGTAAGTGATATGTTATGGTATAGAGAGCAGTGGATTTGACCTCAGAGACCCTGGTTTTGAATCCAAACTCTGTCATTTGCGAGTTTTGTGATTTTTGGCAAGTTACTTTCCCTAACTAGACCTCAGCTTCCTTTTCTGTAAAATGAGGGGTTTCAGCAAGTCAGTTCAACAAACCTTAATCAGTGCCTACTACTTCCTGGCCATTGGTGCTAAATCATGGCAACTTAAATTTCACCTTCGGAACCACTCCAGACTTTGGTATATGAGCTTTCACCTTATCTTCTTCCAAGGCAAATCTCTGGCTGCTTCCCTTTAACCTATACACATCCTCAAAATCTCTCATTCCTTCCAGGCCCATTTCCATCCAAAATCTCTATTACCCTTGTGGTTAACCACTTTGAGAAGGCTGCCTTTAGTAGATGCTTCCATTATATTCCCTCTCTCATTCTCTTATCTCCTTATCATTCAGCTTTTGACTTCATCATTCACCTAAAACTATTCTTTCCAAAGTTACCAGTGATCGTGAAATTCAGAGGCCTTTTTCTTTTGATCCTTATTCTTTTTGACCTCTGGAAGTTGTGAACCCATCAATCACCTACTTCTTAATACTTTCTTCTCTGGATAATATTGTCTTTTGACTTTCCTCTTACTATCTGATTATTCATTCTTGATCTTCTTTTACTGGTTCCTCATCAAGTCACACCCTCCAATTATGAATGTCCCATAGGATGCTTTCCTCTTCTACCTGACATCTGATCTTGGATGTAATTATTATCTCTATGCAGATAATTTTCTTTTTAAAAATATTTAATGTTTTCCCAATTACACTCAAAACAATTTTTTACATTTTTAAAAAAGATTTTTGAGTTCTGGGTTCTCTCACTTATCTCTTCACAATTAAGAAACCACATGTGAAGTTATATGTGGATAATTTTCAAATCTATTTATTGAGACCTAACTACTCTGCTGACCTCCAATTTCTCATCTCTGAATATCTTTCAGTTATCTCAAACTTCCTATCCATTAACATATCAAAATTAACATATCAAAAACTGCACTTATTATTTTCCCCCCTAAACTTTCCTCTTCTCTTAACTTCCTTACATTGTTAAGGGAACTACCATGTTCTCAGTCTTCTAGGCTTACAACTCAGGTATCATTTTCAACTCCTTATTAACCTTTTATATGCACATACACACATACTCACACACACATATGCCATATCTAATCTTTTGCTGTCAATTTTACTTTTGAAACATCTCTTGAATATACTTCAAAATCACTCTATGCTTGGAATATTGGAATAGTCTAATTAAGAATCTACCTCTCTTCACAATCCAGTTCAATTCTATTAGGTAGGTATTATTATTTATGCATTTACAAATGAGAAAACTGAAGCCTTCCAGAAGATATTTACTCAAAGGGATCAGAGCTATTAAGTGTCAAAACTTGACTTCATACTCAGATCTTCTTGTTTCAAATTTGATGCCCTGAGTCTAATTTGATAATAGTTTGTTTTCCCAATCCTAATAATAATAATAGTAATCTACTAAGCATCTGATATGTTCAGAGAACTTTAATAAATCCTGGGATATAGAAGCAAAAAAAATAATAATTTCCACCCCCAAGAAGTTTACAGTCTTCTGTCTCCCTCTTTCTTTCTCTCTTCCTCCTCTTCTTCTGTCCCAATTAAATATCTGGAAGATAATTTCAGGAAGGAGGAATCACAGCTGGAGTGGGAGAGATCTGAAAAAGCATTTTATGGGAAAAGCTGTTAACTGAATTTTGAATGAAACTAAGAATTTTAAGAGGGAGAAAATGAAAAGAGAACATATATTAAACATAATGGATATTTTATAGAAAGGTATAAGATTAATTGGAATGGAATGGAAAACTTGGGAACAGATAATAATTCAATTTCCCTGGAACATAGAATGCAAGGTATCAGGGGAGTATTATGAAATGAGTCTAAAAAGGTGGATTAGAGGCTAGCCCTAAACTTGTGGCTAATTTTAAATATTAGGCAGAGGAGTTTTAGTCTAAGGGAATTGAAGATTTTGAGAAGAGTCATATGGTCAAGCCAGTGCCTTTAGAAGAATTATTTTGGCAGTTATGTGGAAGATAGATAGATTGAAGAGGGGAAGAAACTAGAAACAGTCAACTTGGAGGCTTTTGCAATAGAGATGTTAGCAGGCTTGAACTGGGGTTGCAGAGAGAGGAAGATGGAGGGGAGTGAGAGTTGTGGAAGTAGAGCAGACAAAACTTGGCTACTGATGAGATATAGCAGAAGCAAGGGGAGAGTGGAAGGAAGAGGATGATGCAATGATTTGAAAGTAATAACTAGAATGATTGTAGTACTCTCAACAGAAAAAAAAGAGATTGGGGGAAAAGCTAAAGGAGAACAGTCCATTTTAGTGATGATGAGTTGAGATACTGAAGGTTATTTAAATATAAATGTTCAAGAATCTCTTGCTTATATGGAATTGCCATAAAAAAGACATCTGGGGCAGTTCATACATATTTGGGAGCCATCTTCTTAGACATGATAATCGCATCTATAAGAATGGATTGTCACCAAGGAAAAAATGTATAGAAAGAATAAAATAAAGTCCAGGGTCTCGGGGTGCAGTGAAATGGAGAGGAGTACACACATTGAGTGTGAGAGATGAATGAAAATCCAACAAGAAGGACCAGGAATGAGTGATCACATAGGTAGGAAGAAAAGAAAAGTGTCTTTTCATGGAAGTTAAGGGGGCAGTTTTCCAGAGTAGATGAAAAGTGATTGTGTAAAAAACTTCAGAGAACAAGTGGAATACAACACTGGATTTAACAGTTGGGAGATTGTTGTCTGACTAGAGGCAACTCTCAATAAAGGGGTTGTCAAGCAGATTGCAAGGGATTGAGATTTGAGGGGGTAGTGATAAAGTAGGTGGAGGCAGCCAACATTGATGAACAATTGAAAATGGGAAAGAGATAAAGAGGGGACAAAGAGGAAAGACCTCAAAGGAGGGGATGGGATCTCCAGGGCACAGGTGGCCTTGCAAGAACTATATTTCTTTCTCAGAGACTGGAGGAAAAGAATGAGAGAATGGGGTAACAATGTGGAGGAGTTTTAAGATTTGGAGTTGGGGGGAAAAGATGAACCCACTAGGGATTTTTTTCATAAAAATCAAAGGCACTATCTTCTGCTGAGAGATATATGTTTCATGGTAGTTTAGGGGACTCAGAGGAAAGGACAAAGAACTCTTGCAGTGAGGAGTGTGAAAAGAGAACTATGGAGATTGAATGTGGATCAAAGCATAGTATTTCACTTGTTTATTTGCTTGTTTTTTTTCTTTCACTATTTGATTTGATTTTTCTTGTGCAGCATGATGAATCTGGAAATATGTTTAGAAGAACTGCACATGTTAAACCTATAATAGATTTTTTGCTGTCTATGAGAGGGGATGGAGGAGAGAGGGAGAAAAATTTGGAACACAAGATTCTGCAAAGGTGAATGTTGAAAACTATCTTTGTATATATTTGAAAAATAAGAAATATTAGAATCTTCTAAAATAAATAAATATGAACTAAGAGCAACAGGAGAGCTAAACATTTAAAAAAATAAAATTGGTTGCCATCCTGCAATGAAAGTCTAATAGAACTAATCTAATATAGATTTGTAGCAAACTTACTTGGCACATGTAGAATCTTGGGTATGGATGGAATCCCACAAAGATTGAATAGTGGGATTGGAGTTTAGAAAGACATAAATAACATCCCCAGTGGGACAAGAGTTTCAAGGGCAAAAGACAATATATTGTTGAAATACAGGTTTGAAATTGTGAAGGATGAAAATTGAGGTCAGATCAGGAGTGATGTACGGGGTAGGAAGATTAGGATGAAGTTGTAGTTAAGCAACATATTATGATCAGAAACGGGATGTCTGGTTCATGAAGATTACATGATAGAGAAATCTAAGACATGGTCATCCCTCTGGGTGACCAAGATGCACTGAATATAGAGATCATGGTAGTTGATTATCCAGGATGTTTGAGGGGGTATCAATGTCTATCTTGAAGTTCTTTATGAGGTCAGGTTCTGGGGTAGATAGGAAGTCTGTGAATCAGATAGATTTCTTGAAACAGGAGGGCGAGAAATAGGAGGCCAGTAGACTAGGTGAAACAGAAAGATGGAGTGAACCTGTGGGGAGAAGTTTGAAGGTGAGAGTGGCAGGGCAAGGTTCTGGAAGAGTTATTCTAAAGAAAAAGTTGCTCCAATTGCTCCAATTGGCCCAGGGAATTGGACATGAGAGAAGGAGAAATCTCATTCAAAAAGGTGGCCAGGATTGGGTTGGCTTCTGGTGAAATCCAGGTTTCTGTGAGCTCAACATGCTGGAAAGAGTGTATATAGGAAGAGAGGAAGATTATGGTGGGGTTGAAGAGAAAAAGTGTAAAGTGCAAGCAAGGCTAGAACCTGGGGAGGCAGGCAGTTCAACTGGCTAGTGATGAGAGAGGAAATAAAGGGGAAAGTGGCTTTTTCCCTTGGCAGGCTTAACTCTTAATCATAGGGATTAGAGGAGGAGGAAATGGGAATTTGCAAGGCCTAATATTTTAACTTTTAAGACCCTTTCCAGCTATAACAGTCTATGTTCTGTATGTTCCTTAACATTCTAATACCTATGAAATTATGGTTAAGAAAACTAGGGATAAGGAGATCTAGGTCCCTAGCAGGTATATGCAGGAGATGGAGGGGGGAGTGAGAGAAAGACTCAGTTTTTCTTCCCCACCTGGAAACTACCTGAAATCTTATTAACCAAGAGATTTAATTTTTAAAAATTTGTGTCTTTAGTCATTGGTCTAGGCCATTCTTTCTGTTCCCAGTTGCACCATCTCCTCCCCCAACCCTCCTCCCTACCACTATGCATTCTGCAATCAGCCTTCTCGGCCTCCCAGTGTTATCTGTCCCTGAACAGATAGCAAATTAATTGGTCTAATCAGCTAGACAGGACTCGCTGGCTCCAAGGAGGTCTGCCCATGGTGCCAACTCACATGGCTGTCCCTTTTCTCTTGGCTCCCATCTCCATCCATATCTTTTCAATAGCTCCTCTCCTCTCTTGAAAAGCTCAATTCCTCTCCTGCAAAAAAGAAAAAAAAAGCACCCTAAAAATCATTTTCTCCTTCCTTTTCAGCCCCCGGTTCCTTTATCCTAGCAAAGAGATAAGAAGAGAATTTCTGAGCCTTGTGGGAAAAGCAGAATGGTTAAGTGGGTCTGTCAAGGTCACAAGGACAAAATTGGACCTGAATTATCAGAGGCACTCTATAACAATATGTCTTTGTATTTATCAATAGCAATCATGAGAATGAAGATACTTTGTGTTATTATAGATACCTTTTCCTAAGATTTTTTGGAAATCATTTTTAAAGGCTATCGTTTTATGTTTTCACAGGGACCCTTTGTGGTTCAATGTCGTGGGGGGATGGCAGAAAGGAGTCTTCCCATTACATTGAGGGGATAACTGAGTTAAAGAGGAATAGAATCCATTGATCTTCCTGCAGGTACTCAGTGAATCTTTGGATTGAGTAGAGATTCAAACTCCTAAATCTGGGTACAATATATGAGAAACCATATTGTGCAATGACTATCAAAGGACTATTGGGCTATTGGCCAGACGTGCCTGCCAGGTGTTCTTTCTGGATTTAGTGCTATGTGAGACAATATCAGCTAAGGTTTTTTTTCCTTCCTTGGGAACTGGTCATTACTTAGCCCAGACATGACAACTGGCTTTTGCTGGCATGAGAGAAATCAAGAACCAGACTCTAAAACAAATGGATTTTCTTTCCCCTGCCTTTTATGTTTGCTTTGCAAGGGATTTGTGAGGGACTATGTGTCCATGTGGTAAACTCTCTCTATGCTGTAGACCAGGATTAAGGGAACCTGAACAAAGGGAGATGGGAAATAAGAAAAGAAGGTAAGGAGGAAGTGAAGAAGAAGCTACTTCAAATTTTCTTTGAAAATTATTTGCTTAAGTTATTTGGAGAATTTCCCCTAAGTCATTCCATCAACTGTCAGTCAACAATTATTTGTTTTGCAACCATTACATGCTAGGTTTTGTGCCATTAATGAAAATAAAAAAGTCTATTATAATAGAAGAGACAACATGTTCATATTTGACTATAGTTTTTCCTCCCTAATCTTATCATTTCAGCTCATCTCTTTCCCTATATATAGATTGCACTTCCTCCTCTTCTTTACCTATTTAATTCTTACTCAGTTTTTTAAAAGTCCAATTCAAATGCTCCGTTCCAAAGTCTTCCCTATCCCTCTGCCTACCTACTATGACTATCCTTTTTGGATCTCACATAACAATTAGTTCTGCAATTACAATTTAAGCTAAATTCAATGTCTCTTCTATCTCTTAGTACAATACTCAGTACCCAGTGTAGTACTTGATAAGTGTTTTTCAAATGAACAAATTTCTGAAAGGGATTTGGTGGAGTTTTCACCAAACTAGGTAATAGCACCTCTGGTTCCCGTCTACTTTTCTGGGCTTATTTTACATGTCTTTTTCAGACATGTCTGATTTTGTGACATTATTTGGGAAGATCACTGGAGTGTTTTGCCATTTCCTTCTCCAGGTCATTTTAGTGATGAAGAAACTGAGACAAACAGGAGGAAGTGACTTGTCCAGGAGTGTCTGAGGTCATATTTGAATTCTGGAAATTGAGTTTTCCAGACTTCATTCCTGACACTCTATTCATTGTTAGAATTAGGAGATTTCACAGACTTCCTGTCTTATACTTTACAGTAGCCCTGTCTACCTAATGTTCCCTGTAGTCAGAATTCCACTCCTACCACCATCTCTATGCTTTTTCTAAGCTGTTTGTCCCTTCCTTTCCAAACATTTCTTGGAATCCTTAGCTTCTACAAGCCTCATCTCAGCTCTTTCCTTGTATGGGAAGCCCTTTCTCACTCTCCTAATCACCAGTGCTCTCTTCCTCCTCTTGCCATTTTATGTGGACTCTCTTGTGTATATAGAGTATCCCAACTCCACCCCTACCTCCAAGCCTCAGGTGAATGTAGGGTTCTTAAGTGTTGAATTGTTTTTATTTTTTAATCCAAGCTCTGTTATTTACTATAACTGTGCTCTTGGTGCCTATGTAAAAAGCAGACAGTGCTCCTTGATCTGTACCTTTCAGTTTGTGAGAACTGATCATTGTAAGGAAAACACTGTTATCATTGTAAACCTTTGTGACTTTTTTACAAGAGTCCTAGGATGCTGAGATGAAGGAGTTGCTGCAGCCCTTTGGGATAACAATTCTGTGGCTTTCTGGACTTCATCCTAGAACAGATGGGCTCCCCATGGGCCACAGCCCCTAGCTGAGGCTGGCAGGTGTACAATGTGTCCATTTGGGCATTACAAAAAATGCCCAAGCTGTTAAATTCAAGTAGCAGTATGTCATTGGCATATGTATTCCATCCAATTTGCAGATAATTGCTGCCTTAATTGATGTATGTAGACCCATCCATCCTACCTCTTACTTGTCTCCCTGGTGAGATAAGTTGAGGTTCATGAATGAAGTTCTGGCACTTACTGTAATGACCAGCCTGATGCTCCAATTCCAGTTCTGGAGCCAAAGTGTCGGGACACTTTGCTGCAATCCCATTGCTGCCCAGAGGAAGTGGAACAGCAGAAGGAGGGAGGGAAGGATGGGAGGCAATGCTTGAGCAGTGCTGTGGGAGCAGATTAGGTTGTCACAATGTTCACCCACTTAACCATCCTTTCCAATACACTTTTGTCACCAAGCTCAAGTTGGGGTGGAACATGGCAGCTGTCTCTTCCTCTGTGGGGATCCCCTGCTCAGGAAGGGCCAGTCACTTTCAGAGACATTTTCCAATACTTTCCAAAACTGTTAGGATATTTCCATATTTCCAAAATATGTAAGGGAACATATTCTTCAATGTGATATTTCTCCTTTTTAGGTCGAGGAGTCCAAGAGGCAGTATGGCCTAATGGAGAGACACCTGACTCCTGATTCTATTACTTAATACATAAATACTTATATACAAAAACAGAACCTCTCTGAACCTCAGCTTTCTCATCATAAAATGAAGGCTTGGGGTTATATTGTCTCTAAGATTCCTTCTACTTCTCAGTCTAATAATCTTATTCTCCTTCATTTCACAGGGAATGAGTTTCCCTATCCAAAAAATAAAGCCCTAAGTGCCACTGGGGTATGTTACATACCCCCAAAGAGAACCCATTGCTTTCCCCAATAAATCCAATCTTCCTCTTCCCTTTCTTATTTCTGTTAAGGGAACAAATATTATTTCAGTCACCCAGAGTCACACCTTCCTTTTCAATTTCTCCGACTCTCCATAATGAATCCATTGTTGGGTAGATTGGCTGACTGTAGATTCCACCTTCACTCACATCACTTTGCTTCTGGCTCTTTTTTTTTTCCTCCATTCATCATGTTGCCTCTGAATAATGGGCAGGGTTTCCCATTTGGTCTCTCTCAATTAATTCTCCTTCAATCCATCTCTCATTAGGGGCCAAATTTATATTTCTAAAAGTCTGATTGTACCACTCCTCTGCTGAAGAAGTCAAGGTGGCTATCTATTACCTCCAGAATAAAATCCACATCTTTTTGGCATTTAAAACTCATTACAGAGCCTGGCTCCAATCCATCTGTCCAAACTGATTTCACATTACTCCATATTATATACTTCATGTTCCCAAACAAGCTGACTTACTAGCTGTTTCCTGCATGCATGTTCTAATTTTTTTTTTGTCTCTGAGTCTTTGTACAGACTGCCCTCCATCCTTCTGGGGATCCTCTGCTCTCCTCAAGAGTTATCTAAGGTACCCCTTCTTCCAACAAGAAACTTGTCCTGATCCCATGAGTTTCCCCACACATCACCCCTTGTTAACCCCAAGTTAGCTGGTCTATATTTTTCATTTACCAGGCTTGAAGTCACAAGACCTGACTGTGATTCTGGGCAATTTAACTTCTTCCTGCATCAGTTTTTTTCCTCTATAGAATGTTAATAATAGCCCCTACTTCCCAAGTTAATGTGAAAATAAAATGAAATATTAAAGCAATTTATAAATTTTAAAAAACCACATAAGATGCTAGTTGCTATCACCACCACCACCACCATTAATATCATCATCATCAATCACCATCATCATCTGTGTACATGTCATTTTGTCACAGGAGAAATATCAGCTTCTTGAGGTGGGGGCCATTTTGTTTTTATCTTAACACTTAGTATTTAATAAATGCTTGCTGAATTGAATTCAATTCAGCCTTGTGATATCTCTACAAGCAAGGACATAATTAGAAGGCACTGGAGGAATGAAAGGGTAATTTGCTTGGAATACAAATCTGATGGACGGAGAATGCAGGGACAAAGTGAAAAACAAAAAATGAGGTATTCTGCACAATTTCTCTCATAGAAGCCAGTTTCGTATCTGAAACCACACAATGGACCTACCAGGTCCTAGCCTTCCATCCCTTCTCTTCCATCAAACTTCATCTTTTCTGTCCACAGCAAAATAATTCCCCTGTTCCCAATAATGCAAGATTGATGTTCAGAGGTGGTCTTTATGCTTCTCCTTTCTCATTTTCCCTTTATATTTAATCAACTGACAATTTTACATGCACAGTGTCTCTTTTTTTACTTAGCTACTCAACTATTTAAAATTCTCATCACCTTCTCTATTGGATTTGGGTAGAAGATAGGGCTTGTAGCTGTGATTTTATTGGTGGGGGGAGTTCTGGGGATGAAGTTTTATCAATACAGGTAAACACTTTCTCTACAATGTATGTTGTTGATGGTCAGTAGTATTTTCATGTCTGGCTCTTTGTGACTTCATTTGGAGTTTTCTTGGCTCAGATACTGGAGTGGTTTATCACTTCCTTCTCCAGCTCAGATGAGGAAACTGAAGCAAACAGGGTTAAGTGATTTGCCCTGGGTTACACAGTATATCAGAAATATATAGTCTTGCAGAATTGCCTAGAACTTCAGTTCTCATGGACTCTTGGGGGCTCCCAAAACTTTTCATGAGGTCTCAAAATCAAAACTATTTTCATAATAAAACTGAGAAATTATTTGCCTTTTAAAGTACTCACTTTTGTAAATAAAAAGCTACAATAAAAAATACTCACTTTCCAACTACATATCTCTGTGAGAATGGATTTTTTAATATAGTTCAACCAAAACAAAATTGGACACAGAAGCAGATATGAAAATCTGTTTATCTCCTATTAAGCCAGACATTAAAGAGATTTGCAAAAGTATGTAAAAATATTTTACACTATTCTAATTTTGTTGTTTTGGACAATAATTATTTTCATTAAATTTTTTTTCATTTCATATTTATAATGGCTTTATTATTGGTTTTAAAACAAATACTTAAAACATTTAATTTTTAAGATGACAAAGATATACCAAATATGAATAAAAGTTCCTTGAGGTCCTCAACAATCTTTGGGAGTGTAAAAGGGTCTTGAGGTCAAAAAAGTTTAGGACCTCTTGATTTGAATACTAAGAGATTAAGTGACTTGCCCATAGCTACACAGCCAGTGTGTATCAGAGAACCAATTTGAATCCATGTCTCCCTGCTTCAAGGACAACTCTAGGCTCCTAATTTAGGCTCCTAATTTATTTCCCCCAATTCCACTCTTTTTTTTCTCCAAACTATCTAACATATACCCACCAAACCAATTTTCCTAAAGCATAGATGTGACCACATTACTCTGCTCTTCCCAGTATTGTACTGATTCCATTTCTTCCCAGCTTTGAATCTAAAGTCCTATCTCCACATCTGAATTCCAACTGACATTTCTCACCTCCTTCTATAGTCCCTCCTGTGTTTTGCTTACCAGAGAAATTATCTTTTAAGTGGTTCCCTAAAGATGACACTTTAGTCTTTACTTAGGGGCAAGCCATTCCCCATACCTTGGAAAGCACTGCATCATGATTTCTGCTTCCCAGAAGAGCCCTGTTTTCTGACAAGGCTTCTCTGTGGTGAACAAGCCTTTATTGATTTCCTTAGTTACAAAAATCTCAATCTCTCTCTCTCTCTCTCTCTCTCTCTCTCTCTCTCTCTCTCTCTCTCTTTCTCTTTGTCTCTCTCTTTCTCTGTCTCTGTCTCTCTCTCTGTCTCTCTCTCTGTCTCTCTCTCTCTGTCTTTCTCTCTCTGTCTCTCTCTCTCCTCTCTCTCTGTCTCTCTCTCTCTGTCTCTGTCTCTCTTCCTTCTCCCCCTTCTCTTTTTTCCTTTTCTTTCTTCCTCTTTCTCTCTATTATCTCATTCTACCTCTCTCTTCTGTCATTCCCTTTGTCTCCATTATCATCATCATCATCATCATCATCATCATCATCATCATCATCATCATGACCAACATCACCATCACAATGTAATTTACTCATTTGGGTGTATCCTGTAGAATGCAAGCCTCTTGAGAGCAGAAGCCATTTCATTGTTTATATATAGACACATCTAGCATAGATCATTGTACATACAATAGAAAGGGCTTAATAAATGGTTGTGGAATTTGTCAATTCTACAATTCTGTAATCCCAACAAGACATTGAGGGCTGGGAGCAGTCTCTATTCAGAATCTGGAGGGGTCTGCCTTTCTATTTAGGTATGTTTTTAAAAAATTATTTGGTGTGTCCAATAACCATTTATTAAGCTCTTCAGGGATTCAAGGCACTCTCCTAGGCAGACAAAGATGGAATTTAAATAAGTCCATGTACTAGGAAGCTTATTTTCTCTCACCTAGCTGAGGCTACTTCTTATCTCCTGGTGCTAGGAGCCTTACTGTCTTTGGTATATATCCCAGTCAATCATATATATGAATACAAAGCTTAAGAGCTAGTGTTCTTTATTCTTTTAATTTTTAAAATGTAATTTTTCACTCTTGTAAACTCTTATATTTTAGAATTTTTTCCCTTGTCCTCTAGATAGAAAGCAATCCACTATAGGTTAACCATGTGCAATTTTTCTAAACTTATTGCCATATTTGGCTGTGCAAGAAAATTCAGTTCAAAAAAGGGATTAACATGAGGAACAAAAACAATGATATCAAGAAGAGGTGAAAAATATTATGCTTTGATCCTTATTCAGTCTCCATAGTTCTCTCTCTGGATGTAGATGGCTCTTTCAATCACAAGTCTATTGGAATTGTCTTGAACCACCTCATTGTTGAAAAGAGCCAAGTCCTAATGTTCTCTTGTCTCTACTCCGTTCACTTAGCATCAGTTCATGTAAGTCTTTCCAGGCTTTTCTGAAATCAGCCTGCTCATTATTTCTTATAGAAAAAATAATATTCCATAACCTTCATATACCAGAACTTGTTCAGCCATTCCCCAACTGATGGGCATCCATCAGTTTCTAGTTCCTTGCCACTACAAACATTTTTGCACATTTGGGCTTTTTCCCTTCTTTTATGATTTCTTTGGGATACAGACCCAGTAGAGATACTAGATCAAAGGGCAAGCACAATTTGATAACACTCTGGGCAAAAAAAATGATTAATTGCTGTAATTATGAAGTCAGGAATTCAAATCCAGCCTCATATGCCTACTGGGCGTGTAGTCAGTGAGGAACATACTGGATTGAACATCAATCCTTGAGTCAGAAAGAGTTCAAATCTGCCTCAGACACTTGACACTTACTAGTTGTGTGATTCTACAAGTCACCTATCCCTGATTGTTTTGCAAAAACATCAGTCTCCTAGGTTATTATGAGGATCATTTGGGATAATGTTTGTAAAGCTCTTAGCATAGTGCCTGGCTCATAATAGGTGTTATATAAACATTAGCTATTGTTGGTTGTCATCATTATTATGTTTATAAAATTTTTTCCCAAGATTTTCATAGCATTTGTTAACCCACTAGATCCTCATAAGAATCTTATGAAATGTAGTTAATGGTATTGATCTCCATTTTACAGATGAGGAAAATGAGGCTCATGACAGAGTAGGTGAGGACTTTCAAGTAGATAATCAATTCTTATTCTCAAATAAATGAATTCCAGGAAAGGTAAGTAATTCATCCAGGATCATAAGACTAATGGCCTAATCAGTGCCAGAAGCCAGGTCTCCCTGACCGTTGTTCTTTCAACTGTAACATGACAGTCACTTTCTTCTTCTTCCTAGACACTCTCCCCACCCTCCTCCTCCAACTCCAGAATAGGGTACCTTGTTCTTTCACATCCTGATGGATTGCACAGATGTGGCCAGGCTATCATGATCTCTTTCCCAAGACAGGGAAGGGAGGAGGTCAAGGGACTGGGGCAGGGAAAAGGTGCGTGTGAACCACAGAGGGCATTCCAAAGCAACATCTGCCACAGCTGGGCTCTTGACTGGCGAGACACCCTTCAGTCACGCTCCAACAGATGCTTCCAAATAAATCAGCGTCAGAGTGGGATGAGACTTGTGGATTGTCCAAGTTCAGGGAAACTAGATCTAGGTTGGGGAGGTAGAGAAATACTGCTTACTGTGGGAACCAGCCAGGACTCCTTAGGATCATTGATTTTAGTATTGGAAGGGACATTGGAGATTATATAGTTCAAACTCATTTTACTAATGAGGAAACTGAGGTCAAAAAAAGAAATGTTTTGCCCAAGATTGCAGTAGTAGTAAGAGAGAATTCAAACCCAAGTTCTCACCTCAACATCTTTTAATTAAATCACTTAAAAATGAGAAAACTTTGAAGAAAAGGATTTGAAAGGAAACTGAAGATGCAATGTCCTATACAAATGGCATTGTCTTCTCTAATACTTCCTGCCATGTACCCTCTCTTTCCAGCATTATTTCCCCCAATTGATTCAGTTCCAGATTTTATTGCAAATATGGGAAGAGGTAAAGTGAAGGCCATTAAATCTGCTTTTCACCTTCCTTCTACTTCACTGAGGGAAATTAGGTCAATTGATTTGTAGAGTGAGGAGTAAAGTGGACTTATGGACAGTGTGTGGGGAGTCAGAATGGTCTGGAATCTAGTCTTTGGTCTCTTATAAACTGGTTGGGGGAATTAGAGGCCCAACTAAGACACACACTTGGATTTCTGATTCACAATATAACAAAGGATTAGAATAAGGAGAAGCTTCAAGGGTCATTAGGGCAAGCCCACCCTATCCCCTAATTTTTATACACAGGGTGGGGGAGATGGAGAAAAGTTAATTGACGAACTTCATGGCAGAAATTTTTGTTGTGCTTCTGGGTATGGAGGCCTTGTTATTTTTTAACTTGAATTTAATATCTCTTTTTGAAAATCTCTGGTGATTTCTGAATATCTCTCTCTTCCTTTGCAACAATTATTTTAAATAAAGGGAAGATAAAAAGGCAAAAATAACAATCATAATCAACTGAAATTGACTATATTTTCTTATCTTTTCTCTGGGGCCAAGTTTGGTCATAATAAAGTATTAAGTTTCATCATTGGTTGTTTTTCTTTCCACTCATATTGTTTTCAGTCATTGGATATAATTTCCCTGGTTTTGCTCACATCATTTTGTAACCATTCATATGTCTCCCCATCCTTTTCTATATTCTATTTATTATTTCTTTTAATAAAATAGCATTTCATTATGTTTCTGTATCAGGATTTGTTTAGCCTTTCCTTGACGGATGCCCATTTACTTTGTTTCCAGTTCTTTGCTAGGTAGTTTTATCACAAGCTGAGATTTGCCTTCATTCATACAACCAACCAACCAACAAATATTAAGTGCTATGCTAAATACTGGAACTACAAAGAAAAGAAAAAAATTAAAAAAATAATTTCTGCCTCAAAGAGCTTATATCTAAATACATTGCATCAATCTTAAGAGTACTTATTTCTGCTTCTTGCTCTCTTTTGTCTTGGTTTTGGGGTAATTGTGATTGAATATGAAGTATAGAAATGAATCCTTCAATGATCTCATTTCCTTTCTTCTTCCATCACAATCATGACATCTCAGATGTAGAAGGGCTTTTGAATGATCTCATTTCCTTTCTTCTTCCATCACAATCATAACATCTCAGATGTGGAAAGGCTTTTGGATTTATATGATCCGAACTGTGTATAAGAGATAAACTCTATTCAAAATATACCCAGCAAATGATTTTCTAACTTTTCCTGTGACAATTCCATTCAAATCTTTTAGAGAATCTAAAATCTTGATTTACCATATTTCCTTATCTTACTTGAAAAAAGGCCCTCAGACGCTTCTTAGATCACCCAAGATTCCCAACACATTCCTTACTCTAATGTGTATATAAGATTTTATTCAGGAATCCTCTTGTGATGTTGGGATATAGATGATGAAAGAATACAGGTGGTCAAGAGAAGGCAGTAAGGGAGTCCAGATTGGCAGGCAGGGTTGAATAGATGTCCAAACTGTAGCCTGGAAAATAAGTCAGATCCAAAGAGAGAAGCTAAAACATTGAAGAGTGAGCACTTACAGTAATTTGGTAAAAACAAGATCCAGAATCTCAGTGCTAAGACTGTGAATTTCTAATCCTAAATGGGGCAGAGATCATTTATTGCGTGATCTGTTTTTGAAGGGATGAAGTCAAGAGGTGGATTCCACAGGTCACAAGTCCAGACTACCTTTATTACTTTAAAGTCCACATCTTGAGATCTACCATTTGCTGTTTATCAGACAGACATGTGAAACTTTGGATCCATGATGGCTTCCAGAAGGAAGTAAGAAACCCCCAAGTGAGCCCTATCCTGGGATGAAGCAAGGGTAATTATGCAGGTTTACCTGACAGCCCCAGGAACTGGGGCTGAATCAGAAAGCAAGGTCCTGAACCTATTGCTTGCTGAATTTTCCACTTTCTTCCACTTTCTCGCTACCCCTCCAAAACATTTGAGGATAGAGTACACTGAGATTCTCCTTACGTGCATACTAGGGCATATTTATGCCTGGATAGGATAATTTTTATTGACAAATCAAACATTTCCAAATCCATTCGATAGGTAGGAGAAATGAACAGTTCTTAGGGCAATATATTATGAAGAATAGCAGAACCTAAGCAAAATCATGAGGAACGTATAGTTCATCTCAAATACTTTTCTATTTCCCTTGTCTGTGCCCAGGGAACCAATACCCTCCTGGAGCCCTTGGCTGCTTTTTACTAGCATACTCTATCAGAGCTGCCTTTCTAAGCCAGTCTGCAGGACTTTAGTAACTTTTTCTTCTCCTTAACCATTTGCCATCAAAAAGGATCTTCAAGGGCCATATATCAGCAAGTATCCTATTCCCCTCAGAGCCAGGGCTAAGCCCATCTGATAAAATAATTTATGCCAAAATGTTAACAAGAGATGGGGCTTAATGTGTTTCTCTGTCCCAGATCAAATAGGAATGTCAATAGAGCCTCCCAGATATTAAGCTTTGACTCAAATGGATCTGTAGTGGTGTAACTTCAAGCACCATGGCAGGAGGCCAGTGGCTATTGGGGGAAGCAGTTTTTGTGGGATCCTTTAGATCTTACCGCTAAGCTTAGACTGACTAACATAGATCTTGTTTTATGTTCCAGAGTATTTCTAAAGAAAAATATGTGCTCTGAGGATATTAAAGACATTTTTGTGCCTCTTTTTCTAGGATGTTTTGAGGGGAGGGTACTGCCTTGAAGAAAACAGAGCTGACAGATTGGGGAAACTTTCCTAGGTACTTTCTAGCCTAAGAATCCACTTCAATTCTAACCACAAAACTTTAAAAAGAGATCATATCTCTGGTGTGGAATGACATGGTGGCAGAATGGGTTTAGAGTAGACATCACAACAGGATGGTAATGTTGCGGAATAACTGACTTAGATTTGGAAGGACATAAAGGACCGTCCCATCCAGACCCCTCATTTTATAGTAAAGAAATTGTGACTTACTCAAGAGTAAAATAAATTATTGAACTGGAAGTCTTCGGGAAGTTCTGGCTTTGCTCCCAATGAGCTGAGGGACCTTGAGAAGTCACTTCATTTTGGGCTATAGTTTCTGCGTCTGTAAAGTGAGGTTTGGACTAGGGGTCCCTAAGTAGTCTCTTACTTGAAAACACTATAAAAATGAAGTGGAATTCCTAGGCTGGTGACTGGAGGTCATGAGGTCTTTAGAAATGGAAAGGATTCTTATATGTCTGCAATGGTTTAGGTAGACTTGTGCTGGGTGGCAAAGGACTGGATATGTTGATCTCTTATAGCACTTCTAGTAAGGGGAAATTTATACAGTGAATTTTTCCTTGGTTGGTTCCCTGGGTGCAGGTTTCCACTTTCTAAATACAAATGACAAAAGATGAAGGAGGGGCCCTTTTTCTTTTCTCAAAGGCTCCAGGGCAGATCCTGAATAGGAAACTTGGCAAAGCTCAATACCTTAATACAAAGCTAATTAGGCCAAGGAACAAAAGTCCTATAAATAGTCATAATAATCACCTTTCTATAACACATTAAAGTTTACAAAGCTCTTTCCTCACAATCCTACAAGTTGGTTAGTGAAAGTATCTTTATTCCTCTTTTATGGATGAGGAAACTGAGTCTCAGAGATGTTATATGACTTGTTCAATCAAGTACCTACTATTTGCCAGAAAAGTGTGCTAGACACACAGTTAATTAATGTTGGAGGTGAGATTCCAGCACACTGTAGATTTCCCTGTCTGGGTCCAGCATGCTATTCTTTGCACTAGTGGTTCTCCAAGTGCAGTCCAAGAACTTCACAAATAATAAAATCCAACCAGGAGCAGCAGCAGAATCAGCAGTTGCCTGTCTTGTTGAGTTCCCTTGTCTGTGATCTCCAGAGATTTAGCCAGTTATTCAGGCAATCACTTGTCCAGAGAGCTCATCAGTTTGAAGTCAAAGGTTTGAGTGTCCAGGTGCACAGACCACGCCAGCACTTAACTTTAGCCCCTAATGATTTTAGACATCTTAGTTCTATAATTCCATTTTAAGAGAGACTGGAACCAGGGAGGAATTTTCCAACTTGTTTATTTTAGGAAGGGGGTGGGAAGAAAGGAAGGATATATCCACCTAGCCAGGCACACTAGGGGACTGTTTTTAATTATGTTTGTTTGCAAGAAAAGAAAGTAAGATTATTTCTGCAAGTTGTATATAATCTGTAAGATTATAAAAGAAATATATCATATTGAAATATTAAAAAAACACATATACATTCAAGTTCAGAGACCCCAGGTTAAGAACTCCTGAAGAGTCACTTGAATATTGGATTTGGATCCTGCTTTAAACACTTACCAGCTATGTGACTCTATATAGACACATGTCATTTAATCACTGGGAGCCTCAGTTTCTTAATTTGAAAAATGGGAGTATTTTGCTGCTTTCTTCACAGGGCTGTTATTAAAAAAGTGTTTTGTAAATTTTAAAAGAGAGAATTATCATTATTTCTTCTAGAAATTCAGTTATAGGCACCTTCTGCTCCAGAAACTTTCCACCCTTACCAACCAAGGTTCACCCTGTTTCAAGGTCTCTGAAGGTCAGTTATCCTGATATTGGGGGTGGAGTGTGAGAACTGCTTTTCCCAAAGCAGACAGGGTTTAATGTTGTAATTTTATCTGAAAGCAGGAAAATGCACTTTTGAACTTTTAGAAGACAGATTTTCCTTCCTAATCCTAAGGCCACTGAGATGGGAATAATTGGGTAAAGCTTTGCACAAAGCACAGCCCTGCTACCTTGGTCTGAAAGCTGTAGATCCTTTCTTCCTTTTCTGTGAAAAAATGGGGTCCTTTGAAAAATAACTCTCTCAGAATACATTTCCCCTAGTCAGTGATAATACTGTAGATATTTGGTACTAAGTACTCACTAAGAAACGTGATGGACTCTCCTTTGTAGACAACTTTAAAAGCAGGATAGAATCCCTATGTGATTTATTGTCTCTTCTAACTTTGGAGGATGTTTATAATGATCCCCAAAGAATCCCTCTCAGTATCAGGAGCTTCAGTTTCTGATCATCCTAATGCTTTTTTTTTACTTTTCATTATGTTCATTTATATGTCATGGCTTCAGCTCCCTGATTCCATGGTCCTCTTTGAGATTGAAGGGCAAACAACATGAACTATGTTCCCAGTGCTTAGCACAATGCCTGGCACATAATAAGCACTGATTAAACATTTCTTGACCAACAGAACAGTGACATACGAAGCTGTGTTCAATCCTCTCACCCAGAGTTTTTGATTCATCCTCTGCCACTCCTTTTATCCTGACTTTCAGCTTCTCCTTGAACCTTTCTGTGGGGCCAGTTTCCTTTAATAGAAAGTGGTAAGTGAGATAATTACTATTCCTCTTTGCAAAAGAATATTGGAGTTACAAAGAACAAAGCCCTGGGTTCCACAAGAAACAACGGGAAGAACCAGTTTCTCCACTTGCTGAGTGTGCTGCTATTAGGGGTATGGAGAAGATAAGATTGGAAAGTTCCCCAGAGGAGCCAGGAAGAAAAGGGAGGGTAGATGTCTATAAATAGACATCAATTCTATTTCTAAGATGGAGAAAGAGCCAAAATAAGAAAGCTAGATCATTTGCCTTCTGAGGCATCTCCTGGGTTTTTCAAGGCTCACCTCCAATGAACTAAGAATGTTCTCAAAAATGTTACCTCTTTCATCAATTTTTTTTTGCTTAATTTTAAGCCTTCATGATAAATAAGCATTCTTCACACCTGAGGTATCTCCTTGTCTTTCCAAGGATCGCCTCCTGTGACACTACTCAAAATGTTCTCCAAGAAGTCACCTCTTTCATCATTTTAGTCTTCATAATAAGAATTCTCCCTATTCGTGTGTGTACTCTAGAACCATGGATAGAAGGGAGCTGAGAGAGCATCTGGTTCCAAATGGTGTTCTGTAGTTACATGCATTGTATGGAGAAAGGTTCCATGGTACAATGGACAACCTGGGTTAGTTTAGCTGGTTCCCAGTAATTAGGGATATTATATCTCCCCTAGCAGGTGATGGTAAGCTTTACGAAGAGAAGGTATTTATGTAATTCTTAATGATTTGAACTGAACTGAGGTAGAAACAGCTCTAGCCTGGGAGTCAGAAGAATTAAGTCCTAGCTTTAGTGTTGCTACTAATTAATTAGGTGCTTAACCTCAGAGAATTTCCTCACTTGTATGTAGCAAATGTCCAAACAGCTTCACCCCAGCTACCTCCAGGTTCATTCAGCTTCAGGGGCTTCTTTATATTCATCATTAAATATGTCTTGTGTCCATATTTATTTCTCTTATTGCTTATTTGAATTGAATTTTGATTTTATGATTATAACTTGATTTTCTGGATCCATCTGAAATATAGTAAATTTTAATACATTTTCTCATTTTAAATGTATATGTATCTTTTTCTCTTATGTCATTATGATTTTTTGAAAATACATTTTGGATACGTTTTTAAAGATGTGAAAATCATTTTCTTAAACATAATTATATTTCATTTTCCCTTTACCACAGTCTATTATATTCTTTGATCTGTCGAAAGGAAATATGATGTGACTTGTTTCACTCATACTGGCAGTATGTTAATCTTTTCCTGTGTACATATTGATACTAAACACATCATATAAAATTTTTACTATTATCCCTAGGATCCTAAGACTCTGGTAAATACTCCACATGTGGACCATTACTTCAGGCCAGCTGCTCCAGGAATGGTTCACTTTACTCTCCCATAATTTTACCATCAACTACCTTGATATTGTATGCCTACTTTCCATCCTCCTCCTCCCTTACTTTCCAGCTTTGGAATAAAATTAATACTGCTGTCTAATGCTTCAAAGGACATATCAATATACTCTATTATGTTTCCACTCACCATCCTTGTAAATTTTCACAAGATATTCTTCCTAGACACTACTCCTTTTTTGTATTGTCTTCCCTTTTGAGAATGTAAACTGCTATTTGAATGGGGACTGGTTTTACTTTTATTATTTTTTCTCTGTGTTTATATTTGTATGTCCAGCACTTAATACAATTCTTGGCACATAGTAAAGGTTTAATAATTTTAATTTGGTTACTTCTACTTTTGGGGAATTTAATTACATACTGTCTTTTTTCCAATTTTTCCCCCAATTACAAAGCAAATAATTTGATATAGATTATTCATTTTTTACTTCCACATGGGCTTAAAATTAAAAAAAAAGAATTACTATTAAACAGTAAAAGTGTAATATAATACTACTCAAAAGCAATTAAAAAAACTTCTGATTAAAATAAAAACTTTTGTTATTTTGATGTCCCTCATATTTGTTACATATAGGTAGCTGCTAACAATGCTGTGTATTGAGATTCCTATTTAGAATTTAAGCTGAGGCAATAATTAGTAATACATAGTTGTAAAATTTCTTCAATACCTTAATACCTTAATGATTCACCTTACCTCTGTTCTTTGATTGTTTTTAAATCAAAGTTTGAAATTCTTGGATCTTTGAGGCATACTAAATAACCATATTTTAAATTTTAAAATTATATTAGCAAATTTTTGGAATGAATCTTAATTGTCTTTATTTTCAATAGTGTATTCCAGCCTTTTCTGTTATTGTCTTGGACAGACATTTGAATGAGAGTTCTTCAATATGTGGATATTTTTCTTTTTGACTTATTTATTTATAAAATAAATCTTCTTGCCATTATAGCGTTAGAGTATGATAGTGAATCTGAGTGAGTTAAATTTGGAATTTAAGTCTGTTGGTATTTTGTGAAGTCTCTTAAGTTGCCATCTGTTCATCAGTTTCCATAATTCTGAGAAATTTTTGTTACACAATTAACTGAAATATAGTAGTCAGGTTACTTATTTCTTATTTTATTTTAGGGAGAGAAGTAATTAATAGATTATTTCTTCAAACTCTGTTTTCTAGTTCCATCAACTTATTTTAAAGTTTTTAAACATTCTTCTTGTTATATAAATTTAAAAAATATTTAATTTATTAAATAATTCCATTCTTTACTGAATCCATTGTTTTATTTACATTTTCAATAAATATATTTAAATGGTTGAGTTTTAATATCATTTTATCTTGTTCTTTCTTTTTTTTTTAATTATATATTTTTTATAATATTATCCCTTGTATTCATTTTTCCAAATTATCCCCTCCTCCCTCCACTCCCTCCCCCCGATGACAGGCAATCCCATACATTTTACATGTGTTACAATATAACCTAGATACAATACATGTGTGTGAATATCATTTTCTTGTTGCACAATAAGCATTAGATTCCAAAGGTACATGTAACCTGGGCAGACAGATATTAGTGCTAACAATTTACATTCACTTCCCAGTGTTTCTTCTCTGGGTGTAGCTACCTCTGTCCATCATTGATCAACTGGAAGTGAGTTGGCTCTTCTTTATGTTGAAGATTTCCACTTCCATCAGAATACATCCTAATACAGTATTGTTGTTGAAGTGTATAGTGATCTTCTGGTTCTGCTCATTTCACTCAGCATCAGTTGATGTAAGTCTCTCCAAGCCTCTCTGTATTGCTCCTGCTGGTCATTTCTTACAGAGCAATAATATTCCATAACCTTCATATATCATAATTTACCCAACCATTCTCCAACTGATGGACATCCATTCATATTCCAGTTTCTAGCTACAACAAAAAAGAGCTGCCACAAACATTTTGGCACATATAGGTCTCTTTCTGCTCTTTAGTATTTCTTTGGGATATAAGCCCAGTAGTAGTACTGCTGGGTCAAAGGGTATGCACAGTTTGATAACTTTTTGGGCATAGTTCCAAATTGCTCTCCAGAATGGCTGGATTCTTTCACAACTCCACCAACAATGTATCAGTGTCCCAGTTTTCCCACATCCCCTCCAACATTCATCATTATTTGTTCCTGTCATCTTAGCCAATCTGACAGGTGTGTAGTGGTATCTCAGAGTTGTCTTAATTTGCATTTCTCTGATCAGTAGTGATTTGGAACACTCTTTCATATGAGTGGATATAGTTTCAATTTTTTCATCTGAGAATTGTCTGTTCATATCCTTTGACCATTTATCAATTGGAGAATGGTTCGGTTTCTTATAAATTAGGGTCAGTTCTCTATGTATTTTGGAAATGAGACCTTTGTCAGAACTTTTGCTTTTAAAAATATTTTCCCAATTTGTTACTTCCCTTCTAATCTTGTTTGCATTAGTATTGTTTGTACAGAAACTTTTTAGTTTGATGTAATCAAAATCTTCTATTTTGTGATCAATAATGATCTCTAGTTCTCCTCTGGTCATAAATTCCTTCCTCCTCCACAAGTCTGAGAGGTAGACTATCCTCTGTTCCTCTAATCTATTTATTATCTCACTCTTTATGCCTAAATCATGGACCCATTTTGATCTTATCTTGGTATATGGTGTTAAGTGTGGATCCATATCTAATTTCTGCCATATTAATTTCCAGTTTTCCCAACAGTTTCTTCTGAATAATGAATTTTTATCCCTAATGTTGGTATCTTTGGGTTTGTCAAAGATTAGATTGCTATAGATGTACCCTTTTTTGTCCTTTGTATCTAATCTGTTCCACTGATCTACCGTTCTATTTCTTAGCCAGTACCAAATGGTTTTGGTGACTGCTGCTATATAATATAGCTTTAGATCAGGTACACTTAGACCACCTTCCTCTGAGTTTTTTTTCATTAGTTCCCTTGCAATTCTCGACCTTTTATTCTTCCATATGAATTTTGTTGTTATTTTTTCTAGGTCATTGAAATAGTTTCTTGGGAGTCTGATTGGTATAGCACTAAATAAATAGATTAGTTTGGGGAGTATTGTCATCTTTATTATATTCGCTCGGCCTATCCAAGAGCACTGAATGTCTTTCCAATTATTTAAATCTGACTTTATTTTTGTGGCAAGTGTTTTGTAATTTTTCTCATATAATTCCTGACTTTTCTTTGGTAGATGGATTCCCAAATACTTTATACTCTCAACATTTGTTTGGAATGGAATTTCTCTTTGTATCTCTTGCTGTTGCATTTTGTTAGTGATATATAAAAATGCTGAGGATTTATGTGGATTTATTTTGTATCCTGCCACTTTGCTGAAATTTTGAATTATTTCTAATAGCTTTTTAGCAGAGTCTTTGGGGTTCTCTAAGTATACCATCATGTCATCTGCAAAAAGTGATAGTTTGATTTCCTCATTTCCTACACTAATTCCTTGAATCGCTTTCTCGGCTCTTATTGCCGAGGCTAGCGTTTCTAGTACTATATTGAATAGTAATGGTGATAGTGGGCAACCTTGTTTCACTCCTGATCTTACTGGGAAAGGTTGCAGTTTATTTCTATTGCATATTATGCTTACTGACGGTCTTAAATATATGCTCCTGATTATTCTAAGGAAGAGTCCATTTATTCCTATACTCTCAAGAGTTTTTAGTAGGAATGGATGTTGGATTTTGTCAAATGCTTTTTCTGCATCTATTGAGATGATCATATGGTTCTTATTAATTTGATTATTAATATGGTCAATTATATTAATAGTTTTCCTAATATTAAACCAGCCCTGCATTCCTGGAATAAATCCTACTTGATCATAGTGTATTATCCTGGAGATGATTTTCTGAAGTCTTTTTGCTAATATCTTATTTAAGATTTTAGCATCAATATTCATTAAGGAAATTGGTCTATAATTTTCTTTCTCAGTTTTCGATCGACCTGGTTTAGGTATCAGTACCATGTCTGTGTCATAAAAGGAGTTTGGTAGGACTCCTTCATACCCTATTTTTTCAAATAATTTATATAACATTGGGGCTAATTGTTCTTTAAATGTTTGGTAGAATTCACATGTGAATCCATCTGGTCCTGGGGATTTTTTCCTGGGGAGTTGATTAATAGCTTGTTCTATTTCTTTTTCTGAAATGGGACTATTTAAGCAATTTATCTCCTTCTCTGTTAATCTAGGGAGCCTATATTTTTGGAGGAAGTCATCCATTTCACTTAAGTTATCAAATTTATTGGCATAAAGTTGGGCAAAGTAACTCCTTATTATTTCTCTAATTTCCTCTTCATTGGTAGAAAGATCCCCCTTTTCATTTGTAAGACTAACAATTTGATTTTCCTCTTTCTTTTTTCTGATAAAATTTACCAAAGGTTTATCTATTTTATTGGCTTTTTCATAAAACCAACTCTTGGTTTTATTTATTAATTCAATAGTTTTTTTTACTTTCAATATTATTGATTTCTCCTTTTAATTTTTGTATTTCAAGTTTGATTTTTGGTTGGGGGTTGTTCTTTAATACAAATAGTTTTTCCTTGATTTCTTTCAATGTATTTCTCTCTAACTCTGTCTGTCTCTCACACATACCCATATACCCCTACACACATTCCATCCCCATTTATGAAGTTGGAAGGCATAATATATAGGGTGCTGGACTTGGAATCAGAAAGACTTGGGTTCAGAAATTGCCTCTATGACTTGCTAGCTAGGTATTCATAGGCAAATTATTTTCTCTCTCTGAATCTCAGTTTCACTACCTTTTAAATAAAAGTTCTGGACTAGATGCCGTTCTAAGATCTTTTTCCACTCTAGATTTCTAATTCTTTTAATAAAAAATAATATTAGCAAAAATGAATGCATTTAAAATAAGTGCTGTCAAAATCAATGAGAATATGGTTTTTATATAACCTTTATGCTATCAAAGAAAAATACCATTTCTTTCCATAACATGTCTTTTAGGACTTCTGATAATTATGAGATCCTATACTGGACAGATATTTAAAGCCTCTTTTCCCTTAAAGAACAAGACTTTATAATCCAAGACAAGACGAGAATTATCAAGCAATCCAAAGCATGAATCAAGACATTTCCAATCCTAGGTTTCCCTTTGGAGTAGGACAGAATGATTTGAGTAATTTTCCTTTGCTTGCTCTCTACCTACCAGTAAGCAGATGTAGCTCATTGGTGTGACAGCAAGCACTTGTATCTTAGCTCAACTTCTCTTCTGATGTTAAAATTATATACAAATACAAGGCCAACAGTAATTGTCAAGTCATACAATTGACAATCTCAAATAATGCATAGATATGGGAAGATACATCTAGACTGGATAAATCTGAAATTTCTGCTTCCTTACCTAACCCCTTACATTACTTTTTTTTCCCCTCCATTGACTCTTCTTTATAATTCTATAATGAGAATAATGGTGGCTTTAGTGTTGAAGGATCTATGGTTAGATTTTTTACATAATTTTGACTGAATTACTATGTAACTTTGCATAAATCATTTCACTTTTCTTCTTGGGAACACTGTGCCCACCCATCCATGTTTACGTTTCTATAATTGGCAGAATATGTGAAGGAATAGGTTTGTATTTAGTGCCTTTGTATAATGGTGAGATGAGCACATTGCTTACCCTACCATTTCTTGTTCTATTGTGATTATATATTTTTCTTTGGGTCCAAAACTGTGATTTATCAGTGAAGTCAACTCTTAAGGAGGAACTTCTTCTATTGAGACAGAAATCAAAACCTTGTGGTTGTTGATATCTTATAGTATAAGTGATTTATCTGGAGCCAATAAGAAGTTTAGTGTTTTGCCCAGGGTCACCCAATTAATGTATTATAAACAATTCTTTAACTCAGGTCTTCTCAGATCTTTGGTTTACTACAACAGGTTGTCTCAGTAATGAAAAAAAAATAATTAAAATAATCTCAGTTTTTATTAATGCCTTTCTAATTAAATTGCAAAATGCTTTACATGCTTCTAAAATAATTTTAAAATTCTGAACTTAACATTAATAATCATGAATATTTATGTATACAAAGAACAAAAATAGAATTATATATAAATAAGAATTTATTTAAAAAACATACAGTTATCTAATTTGATTCTTACAGTAGCCCTTAAAAGTTGATAATACAAACATAATTATTTTCATTTTAGAGATGAAGAAATTAATGTCTAGATTATTGCTTGTTTAAAATTGACTCTCATCTATCTGGGAGTTCCTATCAATGATGCATAGCACCACCTATGGTATTCTTGTCTATGTCCTTCTTTCAGTTTTCCATAGGGAGAGCCATATGTTATAAACTTTCCTTGCTTTTTTCTGGCATTGTGAGAACATTATTGACTTAATGTACCTATACTCACCATCTTTTGCCATTACTAAGTGACCAGCCCATCATCTCTTTCTTCTTATCCAAATAGCTGGAGTTGGGGTCCAAAATTCTTGATTCCATGAAGGTTAAAAAAAGAGAAAGCCAAATATATGGAGACTTCTGCCTACATGCTGTCTTTCATTTACAGGAAGTAGCACTTGAAGCAGGAAAGAAAAAAATTAAAAGAGGCTAGTTTCCTAACTGACCTCTTCAGCATTATCCTAGCTGGGCCAGAATTATATAGTCAAATAAGCATTGTGAGAGAAATGATGGCATATTGCATAGAGTGGGGCTTGTTCTGAGAATTATTGGTGGCCAATCTGCTTTGGCCCGAAACCTTACATGTTTTCCCCTCCCAAATTTATTTATTTATGTTTTGGCTGGATGAAAGAGGAAATTTTTGTCTCAATTGTTACTCAGTCTTAATTACTGAATAGGTGCAGCCTCTGACAAACTGAGATCATTGAAGACTTTAGCTTAAGGAGCCAAGTCTTCCTTTTCATCCAGGGCCATCTCCAGTCATCTTGATCTATATCACTGGAGGAAAAGTGAGGCAGATGACCTTGTGCAATCCTTCCTCGCTGAATTCCAATTCACTCGCACGTCATGGCGCCATCTCTCTGATGGCATAATCTTCTTTGAGAATGAAGGAAAAAACAGCTGGTTACTAGAAAGATAAAAGGGCATAATGACAAGTATTTTATATTGCTTGTATCTACCTCACACATTAATAAGTGTTTTAATAAGTGTCTTATGAAGATGAAATAAGATGTATGCTAGCACATGGGAAATATAATTACTATACATATGTAGGGGATTACTTTTAAGTTTGTGTTACAGTTATGTTTTTGTTCATACATTTTGGCATATATTCTTATGATGTGTGTGTGTATGTGTGTGTGTGTGTGTGTGTTTGTGTGTGTTTGGGTGACTGGAAGAAGGGGCATTTATTCTTTGTGCCATAAGTTCTTTAGAGAGCAAATGCCTTCTCTGACTCTCTCTATATTTCTCAGTATTTACATATGATGTCATATATTTTATTATAAATAATCTAAAATATGAACAGAGAAAAAGTAGTTGCTAAAATGACTTAACTAAAAATGGGGAAAATGGCACCAGTAAAATAATTAAACCTTTGGTAAAGATTAATTTAAAAATTTGCAATTCGTCTAGAAAATGAATAAATTCTATTTCCCCAGGGACCAGAAATGAATTTGTCCTTTTTCTAAGTTAAAATTGACATTAATTAGTAATATCTTAGAAGCAAGAAACAGGAGTGTTAATAACATGACAGCTTATAAGAGTCAAACAAATTATTTTGAAATACATATATTACTCACATCTAAAGAGCAACAAGACCATGGTTAGAATCAGAGGGCAGTCATATCATGAGGAGTAAAGGGAACCTAAGCTTGCTCTATCCACAAGGTAGAGTTAAAAGGAAAGTTGAGTTAGTAGGATTTTCGTAGTATGTCTGTGAGTTGAGAAGCTGGTGAGTGGGTTGAATCCTAGGATCTAGGATATCTGAATATCATTTTCATTATCCTCAGCCAGGAACTTCTGGGGCAGTAGGATGAGCTCAGTCAGGCCCTGGAAGTCAGCCATACTCCTGAAGGTTTAGGGACTAGAGCCATGACAAAGCCTTATGAACAGGTACCTTGGAGAGCTCCCAGTTCTTTTGACCATTGGGATGTAGGTCACCAGTGAAGGTAGTATCTGTCAACACTAGCATGGTAAATGGTAACCCCAGCAAGGTGAAGAAAATGGAGAAGGTCTTGCCTCAATCCAACAGGGGCGTGGTATAGTCATAACCAATGGTGCTGATCAGTCCGCTGACAGAGAACATTCTAAAGTTCCAGATGGAGGAATCCATGAAATACAAAGTGGCAAACAGCATCCTCTACTGGAAATACTTCAGCTTCTTTGCCAAGCTTGAGCATTCCAGGAGCATCAGTGCTCACAGCTTGGCCTGTAGCCTCATGGGACTTTTACATAGTCAATTCCATGAGTATTTCTAGTGCCAGGGGTCCATCTATACCAGCAACACTGGGATCAGGAGCACCCCTCCCCATTGTCCCCATCACAGTTTCCCCCCTTTGATTTGGAGCAAAGCAGGGGATGTAGCTACATGAATTAATTCAATTTTCAAATAAAGTGATACAAACAATATTTGTAAGAGTGTTTTTTAAATTATAGTATTCACTAAATAGTTAAAAGATTTAAAAATTTTAAATTATAATAAGTAAATCAAGTTAATATAATTTGATTTCTGTATGGACTGTATCATCCACAGCCAAATGGGGGTGTAAAGGTCCACTTGGAACTAAGAAAGAGACATGGTTCATGTGAGTTTGAAACTTATCTATGTATGATTTAGTTATATCAAAATAAAAACTACAGTGAATACATGCTATTTTATGACACATCCGGCTCCTCCCCTTATGTTTTTAATCCAATGGGAGAGGGACATGGGCAGTTTCACTTATGGGAAAATCAGTATCCACAGGGAAGTCTGTTAGATACCTATCTTTATATGTCTCTGCTTTTCTGTGTTTCTTTCATGTGACATTGTAGGCTAGAGAAAGGGAATGTTGTTACAAACTTTTCAACTGAATAACACAATAGTATGCAGAGTAGGAGAAATTATGAAATATAATGGAAAGCTCTGTTGTTTTCTCTCAAAAACTGAGGATTAATGAGAGGAAGCTTTCTACAACCTACTTTTATCATGGAGGACAAGCTTGGCAATCGCTAGACACAGCTTCCATTTCCTTCTCCTCTTGCTCTGGCTCAGTGAACAGGTTTCCACCCTGTATATCATTCTAAGTAAAATTTTCATTGCAGTTTTAAAATCAAGCATTCAGAAAGCATGCCTACCTAACGAATCCATATTAAGTCAATAGTCTCACTTGTTTAATTCTTTTAAAAATACAGTATTCACTACTCAAAAGAGTAATGAATGAAAATATGTGAATCTATTCTCCCTCATCTTTTAACGCCAACATTTTTAAAATAATTAAAAAAGAGCATAGTTAGTTTCACTCATGTATGACTGTATTAGAGAGATTAGTATCTGTTGGTACTGCTCAGTCACTCTTTTCACTCTTTTATGTTCACTTATTTTATTGGTTTGTATCTGAAACTTTAGGTTAAGGATTGAAAGAGGTTCTCAGGACTAGACAATCACCTGAATTCTGAAGTCTCAGATACCTCTTTTCAGCATAAGAATGCTAAAACCTCAGTGTCTTAAGTCTGCATCATGACAGAGGAATTGAAGAACATTGTAGAGAACCCTTACTTTCTATCAGAATTCCTGGTTATGGGGATAAAGTCTTCTGCAACACTTCTACTAGAGAAAGTTTAAATACAGCTCCAATTTTCTTTTCCATTTCTCTGAATTAACCACTCTGACCTCTAGTCTGTATCTTATTTCATGTTTTTATTATAGTTTTAAAACTTGGTATACTGAAAGTGAGTCCATCCAATCAGGTTCTATGTGAGGTCAACATCATTACTTTCTAAGGTTTCACAAAGACTGCTGGGGATGGAGTTTCCACAGAATATATGATTTTTGTGTTCCCTGGAATACCTTTTCCTTATATGTTCATACTATATCCCTCTAGTAGAATTTTAATTCCTTGAGGGTAAAAGCTGATTTTTCATTTCTGTCTTTGTATTCCAAACATGTAGCATAGTTTCTTAATTTTGTTCATTTTTTGTTGAATTCTAAGTAAACTAAGGCTACACAAAGTTAATAATTGTTTTTCTTTTGGTGTTCAGCACCAAACTTATAAATTGGTCAGCATTTTCTATCTACTTCTCTGTAAGTATTTCCTTTTCCTTCCTACTGCCTTCTGCCCCTGGGATAAAGTGTTTATTTAACCAGACTTCTTAAGAGGTTTCTATAATACTTGGTAAGTCTTCATAGAAAGATATTCCATTATTATCTTAATAACAGTAATGTTGGTTAGGGGAAATTAATACATACAAAGACTGAAGTTCAAACCAGGAACCACGTCACTATAAACCAAAACATTAGGATTGGTCAAGATCATGGTTTCTTAAGTGTCAAAATTCCACAATGATGGAATAAAGGCAGGATTTACTTGAACTCTTCCACTAACTCCTCAAAATATTTTCATATAATGATTCTAAAAACTTCTAGCATAGCAGAATCCACAAAGAGGTGGAGCAAGACAATTTCCCAGCCCAAGATAATTTAGAAAGTCGGCAGGAAAGGTCTTGTTGCACCAGGGTGAGAGAAGAGTACAATCCATGGCAGGCTGTACCAGCTCAGATTGGTTCCCAGCAAACCAGAAGTAATCCTTAGGGCAACTGAATCAGTGATAACAGTGACAATTTCCAGGCTTCTCAGCCCACAGTCAATAAGGAAACTGGACAGTGGGTCAGAAGGGGATTTCCAGGGGTCCCTTTGCCAGTACTAGGGACATTGTTGCATTGTTTAGACTTGGTTCTGAGTCACAGTCCTGGATCTTAATCCCAGTACAAGGAGGAGCTTAAACACAACAGAACAACACAATAGGGACCATGGTCGAAGTTCCAGGGTTGGAAAGAGTACTTCTTCATCCAAAGTCTCCAAGGAAAATATGGATTGGTTCCAAATCATGGAAGAGCTGATAAGGAATTTTGAAAATAAAGTAAGAGAGATAGAAGAAAAACAAAAGTGATGCAATAAAATCATGAAAAAGAAATCAACAGTTTGGTAAAAGAGGCACAAAAATACTCAATAAAATAACACCTTAAAAAACAGAATAAGCCAAAATTTAAAAGAGGTACAAAAATCTAAAGAAGAGAAGAATCCCTTGAAAAGCAAAATTGACTAAATGGAAAAAAAGATATACAAAAGTTCACCAAAGAGAACTCCTTAAAATTTAGCATTGGCCAAATGGAAAAAGAGGTACAAAAATGCATTGAAAAAAATAGCTCCTTAAAAGTTAGAAATGTGAAAGTGGAAACTAATGACTTTATGAGACATCAAAAAATAAAATCAAAAGAATGAAAAAATAGAAAACAATATGAAATATCTCATTGGAAAAACAACTGACCTGAAAAATAGAGCCCCAATAGATAATTTAAAAATGTTTGGACTGCCTGAAAGTCATGATAAAAAAAGCTCAGATATCATATTTGAAGAAATTTTCAAGGAAATCTGCCCTGATATTCTAGAACCAAAGAGTGAAATAGAAACTGAAACAATCTACCAGAGGGTAAAATGGAAATTGAAACATTCTACCAATCACCTCCTGAAAGAAATCTCAAAATGAAACTCCCAGGAATATTATAGCCAAATTCCAGACCTCCCAGATGAAGCAGGAAGGTATTGCAAGCAATAAAAAAGAAAATTCAAATATTATGGAGCCACATGGCAAGATAACACAAGATTCAGCAACTTCTTTAAAGAATTTTCTTTTAAAGGATAAGAGAACAAAGAATATAGTATTTAGGAGGGCAAAAGAACTAAGCTTACAACCAAGAATCATCTATAATATTGTAGGATGATCTGCTATGAATATCTTACCTATTCTGAGTAATCCAAAGATCTGAGAAAATTCTGTATGTTGTAGGATGAAAGATGCTGCCCATCTCCAGAGAAAGAACTAGTAGATTCTGAATGCAGATCAAAAATACCTTCATTTTTCTCATTTTGTTTTATTTTGTTTGTATTTTCTTTCATAGGATGACCTACATGGAAATTAATTTGCTTGACTACACATGTAAAATTTATGTAAAATTGCTTGCCTTCTCAATGAATGGAGAAGGGGAGGAAGACAGAATTTGGAACTCAAAATCTGAAAAAAAAGAATAGTAAAATTTTTACATGTAATTGGGGGAAAACAAAATATTAAACGAGAAAAAAAAATACAAAAAACTAAGATATGCAAGAAACTCATCGTAAGAGTTAAGATTCAGATTTCAAGGTCAGTCCAAGATTGAGGTAAGAAACAGAGATGGTTGTGAGATAGCTGTTTATATGACTCAAGTTTTCTCCTCAGAACTTTGGTCTCTTAAAGATCAAGGTCTTCAGTCCCGGCCCTATTAGGTATAGGAAACTTCCTCCTGACTCAGCTTTCTCATCAAAGCTGTAAGTCTTAGATCCTTTCTTCTCTCACAGTGTCAACTCAAGGCTTTAATGCCATAACTTTCTTTTTGATGTCCAGCTGTGATCTATATTACTCTAGTAGAAATTTATGCAATTTCTTAACATTTTTGTAAAAAAGAAAAAGAGAAAAAAAGAGAATTCACCATTGCCTATAGAGTAACTATATACAAACATGAAATCTGTTATTAAATTCCTTTCTTGAAAGAAATTTTCTCCACTAGGCTAATAAGCCCCTTGAGTGCCTCACATTGGCTGTTTTAGCACCAGCATTAGTTACTGTAGCTTTTTCAAATTGATGAGCCAGCCAAAAGAAGCTCTGAAATGAGGAACAGGGATAAAATGATTTCTGAAGTCTTTTCCACTTCTGGCATTTCTGAGACTATCAGATTCTAAAGCGCTTTAATTCTTCTGCTCTTTTCCTTCTCCTCTAGTGATGGTGTTTATTACACCTGGGGTCTCAGGGTCCTAGTAGTCCAGAACCCAGGGTAGGACAAGGGGCAGATTTTGCATTTTTACTCTATTCCTCATTTGCCTTCTGCTGAGTTTCTTTCATGCCCTGTGCCCCTTTGCTTGGCTTCTGGGAAGGCACGATTTCCCAAACCTGCATCATTTATGCTATCTCACATCCTCATCATTTTGGCTGTGGGCCTCTGGGAGCAGCTGCATCCCAGGCTGGGGTTGCTAATGCTTCTAAGCTGACACATGACAACTTCTATTAGGCTGAGGTCTCCCTTGGCTTATAGACTCTGGTTACTTCTCATCTCCCTTCTGTATCCCCATCTGCCAGCTCCCAGGGAGGTGGGGGTAGAGTAGGGGGTGAAAGGAGCATCCAGAGAGTAGCAAAGCGGGGGAGGCTGTTAGTTAGAAGAGATCTTTTTCTTTGGCAGAAACTGACTGGCCCAGGGAGAATCCGGTCACTTTGGAAAGAGTAAAGAAAAAAAAACTTTGGGTATTTCTCTTCCCCAAATCACCCTGGTCCCTGCCAAAGTTGTACACCCTCCACTAAGTCCCACCACATGGAAATATTATTTGTGGCTTTGGTTAAATAGGACCAGGTGGTTTGATGGAAAGACCGGATTTGATGCCAGGAGATTCTTGCTGTATGTTTTATAATTGTTTGAAGGTTGTGGTTTTGAACATTCATTTTGATTCAGGATTGTGTGTGTGTGTGTGTGTGTGTGTGTGTGTGTGTGTGTGATGAGCACACATGTTCATGTGTCTGCATTTTTTCCTTATTCTTTCCTGATCTGTCTCTCCACATCAGGCAGGAAGGCAATTAAAAAGTATGTGTTAAGTCAAACAAGAAAGGCATGGAGGATTGTGGGAGGGAGGAAGGGGTACCTCAAAAGGGTGGAAGGGCCAGTTCATGTGGTCTGCTGGTGAATGCCTTTGACAGAGCAGGGGCAGAGAACTGTGTTACTCTACCTTTCACTTATTTCGTCTCTTGCCGTCAGCCTTGGAGGACCACAAAAATCCAGTATCACCTCATTTTTTCAGATTGTTTCTTGCCCAGTCTTGGGCACCAAGGATTACCTGCAGGCCTGCTAGCCCATGATTTTGTGGTATAATTATGAGGGAGTCTGGATAAAATGAGGAGTCAATAAATAGATTTAAGTGGCTAGTGAGGGAATTAATTAGGGATTTAATCCAGTTTTTCAAATAGTTTTCAAAAGTTACTCTGCTATAGACATTCTTGTTGATGTCTAGATTATGCATTAATCCTGTTCCCAATCCATCACCCCTCCCACTAAATCCACCCTCTCACACATCAAATATACACTAGAGCTCAGCAATTCCTTTGCTTAGGCTTCCTTACTCTTGAATTATTTCCCATGTCTGCTCCACCTTTATAGACCCCCTCTGTCCTTTGTTGGTGGTCGGTTATTTTTCAGTCATAGCTAACTCTTCATTTTGGGGGTTTTTTTGGCAAAGGTACTGGAGTGATTTGCCATTTCTATTTCATTTTACCATGAGAAAATGGAGGCAAACAAGGTTAGGTGATTTGCTGAGGGTAGCACAGCTAAGTGTCTGAGGCTGTATTTGAATCAGGTCTTCCTGACTCCTGGCTTAGAACTCTATCCATTATAACATATACATGGCCCTATTCTTTAGGACTTAGTATCTTTCCACCTATTCTCCCACATTCCCAATACATGCACATCCATCATCTCCAATTTCCCCTATTTCTTCCATTAGCTAGATGCAACTAGGTAGTTTGAGTCTAGAGTCAAATTTAACTTCAGATTCTAGCTATGTGAGACTGGGCAAATCACTTATCCTCTGCTTGCCTCAGTTTTTTTTCCACTATAAAATAGAAATAATAACACTTAACTCCTACAGTTGTGACGATCAAATGAAATAATATTTGTATATTACTTAATATAGTGCCTAAGCCATAGTAGGTGCTTAATAAATGCTTATTTCCTTTCCTTCTTCTCTCTTCATAATCTATTCAGTTTCCAAAGTTCACAATTTTCTGATTCTTCTTTTTCCTATCTTCATGTGCAATTACTTTCCAAGTCTTATCAGTTTTTACCTCTTTAAGAAATTTCAAATCTGACCTTTTTTCTCTATACTATTTGAGAAACAGTCTGGCATAGCATTGTAAAAAGTGTCACATTATGCTTTAGAAACTAGTTATAAGCCAAATCACAACCTTTTAGCCTTAATTTTCCCAACTGTACAGTGAGCATAATGGCTATTTTCTTGGGTTATTGTAGAGATCAAATGAGACAATATAGTATTTTGCAAATTAGTATTCACTATAGTCTCCATGAGAGTATACTTCCTCATCACTTTTCACCTGAAATATTGCAATGCTTTCTAATTGGACTCCTTGCTTCCATTTTCGACCCCTTCCCATCTGTCTTCCACACACATGTGCCAAATTAATGTTCTTCAAATAAACTTCTCTTCTTTCAAAGGGTTAATGGTTCCTGATTGTTATTTTAATGAATAATTTAACAATTAAATTATAATATATAATATGATCTTTTCATTTATAAGAATTAAAATTAAATAACAATTTAATTGAATTAATATTGTCTCTTGTCTGTTGCTCTGTATTCTGGATAAAATAGAAGCTACTTATCTTGTCATTTAAAGTATTCAATAGTGTGGCTTACTTTATATTATTTCCCTGAACTCAACTGTTTTCCAAACGTTTCTCTGAACTCAACATTTGGACTCCTTTTTTCTTACATTTAATAGGCTATTACCTACCTCCCAACCTTGTCAGAATGTTTCTTATAATCTCTACTTCTTAGAATCTTTCTCTTTCTTCAGTTTCTATGATTGTTTTTTTTTAAGCTAAGCTTTCTATGATTAGTCCTTACTCTTTCCTTAAATAATTTTGTTTTTATTCATTGTTTTATATATTCTGTTTTATGTTCTAAAACTCTTTTCTTTGCCTGGAAATCAAGGCTTTAATTTGTGGCCATTTGACCTTTCAGATTTGTCTCATGTTAATTCTCTTTGAGTACTCTCAAGTTTCTACACAATCCAATCCTTTTATTTTACAGATGAGAAGCTTAGAAATGAAATGAATCTGTCCAAAATTAGTAAGTAGCAGAAATCATAAGAGTAGGGATATGAACCCCGAACCAAATCTAGTGCTCTTTAGACAGCTTCATTCTGACATACTTCCTCACATCTGTGCCTTTGCTGGTGATGTTCTTGAAATGCTTGGAATACTCTCCTTACCTTTGTCTCTTCAATTCTTAAGACTTTTAAACTCAAATGTCTTTTCCTCCATGTAGTCTTCCCTTATCTCTCTACCACTCCCTTCTTTCTTCCTCCCTGGAAGCATATAACATTTTGTTTGCAACTGTGTTAGACACTTATGTATTAATTTGTCTTTTCACTGCATGTGTGTGCATCGTTTCAGTCCCCTAGACTATAAGCTTTGTGAGGGTAGAGACTGTGCTTCCGTTTTATATCTCTGAAAGCATCTAGCCCAGTGCATATTGTAGGAAATTAATATGTTTGTAGAGTTGACCTGAATTGCCTTTGTGCCCTGACTGATATAATCACACTTAGTTTTTGAGCCTAAAGCTATTACTCAAAGGGATCACTCACCTTATTTATCAGACTTGGCTCAGAATAACTTTTGACTGTTTCAGAACATCAAAACCTGAGTCAAAGAATAAAAATTTGCCATGACTGAAGATTGTAAGAAAAATGTGCCCCAGGCTCTGAAAGCAGTTTCTAAGAGGAGTCCCATAAGTGTTTGAACAAAGATGACATTGTTGGAATGAGTATTTAGTGTCCCAAGGGGACTATTTTGAAGAGGACAGTATTTATTTTGTTTTTATTTTATTTTTTATTTTTGTTTTTGATTTATTTGTCATTGTTATATTTACATATACATATGTAATGTATAATATATATAACAATATTTGTAAGTTATATATGACTTACAAATAAAAAAATATGTGTACATACACACACACACATACATATATAAAAGGAGACTGTTCAAAATCAGTCTCATTACTTAATAGTCATACTCAGAGTACAAGGACTGATTGATACATTTCTTCATCTGCCTGAGATCTTTAGCATAGCTCTGTGTACATAGAATAAATTGGGATAAATATGTATAAGCACGTATATACATATACACACAATACATATATGCATATATGTATATATGTGTGTATACACATATACATCTTTGCAAAACCTTAAATCACTATATAAATGTCAGTTCTTATTAGTATGTATTTGTTGAATGAATATATAAATAGATAGTATTCTGCTGAATTTTGAAACCCAATGTTACTTTGGGCTTAATGGGGGTTGTTTAGTTTTGTGCAAAAGTACTGAGGACCTGAGGGAAAATAATCCCTTGATACTAGTTTCAAAAGGACTTGGTCAAAAGTAGCTCAGAGTCAAAAGCACTGACCCATATTAAAGAAGGCTGCAGAGCATTGTTTCCCAACTGCTAATTTGAAATTTTTTTAGGGTTTTGGAATTTATTTTGGGGGAATTGCATTGAATAATTGTTTAGGAACTATGGGACTATTATATGATAATTATTTTGTGATACCTGATAGAAATATGAATTTTAGCTTTTTTAATAGATGATAGAAACACTACTTGCTAGGAGGCCCTGATTTGGGGAATTAGTTGCCAGAGAATAGAAACTGAGAAGAAGCCACAGTTAGGATAGAACAGAAAAGAAGATAAGATTTTCTGCTTGGATATGACTGTAAAAAAGTTCTGAGATCAGGAACTGATTGGACAAAAAGAGAATCAATTTTGGTGGATGGAAAGCTGGCTGAGTTTGCTGCCTTATTTTTTTAGTGTCATCTAGAGCTTATGGGAAGGGAAATCCCTTAAGACTTGACTTCATGGAGCCAGAGAGCTCTCCATAGCCAACAGGGTAGAAATGCACACCTCTGCACTTTAAGGCAACTGTCCCTGAAAGAGCATAAAATTGCTTCCATGGTTCAGAGTAGCAGAGAAGTGACTTCATCTGGCAGGGGACCGGAGAGTCTCAGAAGAGAAATGTTCTCTTCAAGTGAGTAATATGTGGTGCAGACTGTTCCCTAAAAAGATCAGGGATGTCAAGGCTTTCACTTTGGAGTTTTGAGTTGCTCCAGATTTTCCCTTATCATATATGTCACTTTTAGGTTTCTCTAAGTTTGTGCCCACTTTCTCTTCACCTAATCTCAACGTGGATACAGTGTGCATTGATGAAAAAATGTGGTCCAAGTGGCCAATGATAGCTCCATTATTACTGCTTTTGCTTTCTATTGAGTAAATATCATATTGTGATTATTCTTGCTGTTTTCTTCTCATTTACCAAATGTTTCCTGTTTAATGATATCATTTTGCTTTATTTGTGTAAAGGGCAAGAACACCAATGGGGAAACTACAGTCAGGAGTGTTTATTTATAATTCCTACCTTTCATGGTTACCTCTAGGATCTTGAGAGTGAATTGTAGCAGCATAATCACCCATCTTTCCCCCACCATGCCAAAACTGTCCAGATCACCTAAACTAGGTACAAATTGGGGAGGAATAGGTCAGGCCAGAGAGAAAGTGAGCGTGAATGACATGCCATAGTGTTACAATCTCTTTATACACAATACACAGACATGTGAAATATATACACACATATATGTACACTCACATGTATGTATTTATATTAATGTGTAGACATGTAATATGCTTATATAAGTATGAACATATATATATATATATATATATGTATATATATGTATACTTTGTCAAAAGTCCTACTTGCATGCCTCATATCATAGAAGGGAACTTTCTTCAAATAAATAATTGGTAATGAACTGTGTATTGCTTCTCCAAGGACCATTGCAACTAAGTTTGGAAAGAAAGTTGTCAAAAAATAAATGAAAATTTAATAAAAGAAAAAAAGAAAGTTGTCTATCAAGCAATAAACTTTTTGGCAACTCACTTTAGAAGGACAATGATCTGCATCAGGATAGAAATGTCCATGTGAGAGGGATTTAAGAATATTTAAGTGAAGTTGAAGCTCAAAGTGGAAACTAAGGCTGATGACTGCTTAGCTCCCTTCCTATGACAAAATTGCCATGGCTTTTCTGTGATTCATAACACCTTATTGCTGGATTTCTCTAATCCATCATGTGGGTCTCAGCAGGCAGGAGCCAGCACTGAGGGGTGTCATGGGTGGATGATGAGTGATCTCTGTAGCCAGCCATAAAGCTGTCCATCTCAATAATGAGTCATGCTTATAATAGACTATGGGAGGCCTTGGAGTTGGTGAGGGAGCCCCAAGTGAACTTGGCGTTGTCAGAAGTTCACAGCTTGCCCTGACACTAGGACTAACCGAACTGGAGAGACTAAAGGGTGGGAGAAGGCTACCAAGCAGTTATTATTCTAATTATATATGGGAGTAAATAAAATTCATAGGTTTTTATGAGACTTGCCACCCAGTCTCCCACAGCTGGTCTTTTTTAGACATGCTCTATGTTGTCCAGAAAAAAAGTCTGTAAAAGAAAAGCAATTTTAAAAAAAATTTTCCAAACTTCTTATGGCTCCTTGAGGAAGATAGAAAGACAAGGAAAAAAAGAACCAACCCCAATGTCTGAATTTGGAGTAAGATTGACGTTTATTCTGCTTGCTTACCATCTCCCTCTGTTCTTTGTGAAAAACAAGTTAACCTTATTCCTTGTAGCTACTCTTTTAGTGCAGAGGGAATGGTGAACTCACCAATAATGGTGATCTAGAATTATATCAGTTTGATTAAATAAGCATTAAGTGTGAGGCTCTGAGGAGTGATGGTATAAAATTTGTCTAAGACATAGATGCTACTCTCATGGAACTTACAGATAGGACATATAAAGTATTTACTCTGCTCCTTCAAGGATCCATCTTTGGGTTATCTTGGCCCTACCCTCCAGCAATATGGGTTGTAACTCATCTATAAGAAGAGATTTCCTGTTGTTTCTGTGACACTATTCTGACTTCCAACCCCCTGACTTCTTTAAAGTCCCAACTAAAATCCTACTTTCTACAGAAAGCTTTCCCCACCCTCCCTTAATTCCAGTACCTTCTTGCTGTTAATTATATCTATTTGTCTTGAATATAGCTTTGCTTTGTATAAATTTGTTTGCATGTTGTCTCCTCCATTAGATTGTAAGCTCCTTGAAGACAGAAATAGTCTTTCTCCTCTTTTTGGATTCTCAGCACTTAGGGAAGTTCCTGGCACATAGCAGGTACTTATAATAAATGTTTAATGATTGATTTAAAAAAGAAGTATGGTGCAACATAATAATAATGAGTAGAAACTTCTCAAGTCCTCCTCTTGTGTGGTATGGAAGTATCTCTAAGGTTTGGGAGGCTGTGTTGAGCAGAGCAAAAACTCAGAGCAATTCTTATTACACCAAAGGTTTTTGCATATGGTCCCCTTGATAGATTGTGTCTGGTATCTAAGACTCAACCCAATTTAGTGAGGAAAGGCTCATCACAAGAGGTTTGGTCAACAGGAAATGATTTTCCCCCTAAGTATATAAAAATTTCATGTTTCTCTAACACTTAAAGGTTAACAAAACACTTTCCTCATAACATTCCTGTGAGGTACATAATATAAGTTTTATTATTCCCACTTGAGAGATGAAGAGCCAATATGCAGAGATTCTAGTTGTCCAAGGTGGTCAGTCCTGATTTTCCTGATCTCAGATTGTTTATATAGGCATTTTTGGTTTCATTGGGGAGAATTAGTTGAGAATCTTTTTTATTATTCATGCTGAAACTTAGGACCAAACTCCAGTTCTTATCATGTCTTCCTCTATGATATACTAAACCAGAGAGTTTGCTTTTTGGGTCTAGACAGAATTAGGATTAAATGTGGGCAGAACTAAAGTGGCAGATGAGATGAGGCTACTTGGAGGGTCCTTCCAAGCAGTCCAAGACTATTTGTCTAAAGAAAACAATGATTCTCCCTTTATCCCAAATTAGGGAAATAGGATTTGACCAATGAATGAATACAAAGATGGAATTCTTCCTTTCAGCTTAATTAAATTTAATAACCATGTTGGGTATCTACTATTTATAACTGGTCACAGCTCTGGGGATATAAAGACTAGCTTTCTGACCTCCAGAAATTAATGGTTTAATAGAAGAAGCAATACTATGGTACAATAATACTATGGTACAAATTAAAATCAAGATAATTAATAGAGAGTAGGAAGGAGGTGCTTATGCTGGGAATGGGGAGGGGGACTTGATTCAATCTAATAAACATTTATTAAATACCTAACCCGTGAAAGGTACTGCAGCAATTATGAAGGATATAGACAAAATTAAAACAATCATTGATCTCAAGTAATTTATCTTCTACTATAGGGTATAATATGTAAGGTTAGAGTATCTCAATTAGTAAGTGAATAATCAATTTCAAGAAATGGTTAAAGGGATTCTAAATCTTATACTATTTGAAATTATAATTGTGTAAAATGAAGTGGGCAAATGTATTTTAATTCACACTATTTCAAACTATAATTATATAAAACAGTTATTTAAAACATGGTAATTAATTCCAACCCAAAGGAAATGGAAATATAGATTGAATCCTTGCAGGATTCATTATTTGTATTAATTGAATCCTAACTGTGACTACATGATCATTTGAAGAACCAAAGAACCATGGGGATGAGAAAATTCATCCCATAGGTAAATGGTTCCATGAACTGAGCCTTGAGAAAAATCAAAGGATTATAGAAAGAGATGAAGAGGGATTGGCTTGCTTTTTTATTTGTATTCTTTAGTATTCAGTAAAGTGCTTAGCACATATTAAGTAATTAATTCATACCTTTCTATTCATTAAAGAGGGAATTCATACCAGATTTTTAGAGACAGGTGATGCAAAAGGTTATTTTAAAGACAGATTATGGAATTTGGGAAACAGCAAAAAGGCTGGTTTGTATGGAATGCAGAGGGTGCAAAAGGGAATAACATGATGCAAGCCTGGAGAGGTAGACTGGAGGTGAGTTATGAAGGATTTAAAAGCTTTTATTTTATTTATTTGTTTGTTAATTTAAAAGCTGTTTATTTTTTCTTAGTCAAAAGTAATAGGTTATTATTCAGAGAAATGGCATGCTGGATGTGCTCATCTTCTCATATTCTATAGTGAAAAGGATATGGTACTCTTGTTAAAAATTATATATGCATATATATATATGTGTGTGTGTGTGTGTGTGTATAAAACAGACAAGGTTTTAGGAAGGGGAAAAGGCAGTAATCTGACAAAATATAATCATAGGAGAATTCCTTGAAAAAAAAAAAGGTTGTTTAGCTTACAAAAGGAGAATATTTAGAGATATAAATGGCCTTGTTTAATCTCAGACATCAGAACTAAAATTAAGGAGTAGAAATCACAAGGCTGATTTGGGCTTGATATAATAAAATAATTATTCCTAACAAAGTTGCCTTATTCAAATGGAATAGGCTGATTTGGAGAAAGAGTATGTGATGAATTTCTCACATCAGTTTAGGGGTTTTTAAAGGCAGATTAGATAATCTTTTGGAAGATGCTACAAAGGGAATTCCCATTTAGTCTGGATGATTTCTAAGGACTTTTCTAGTTAGAAAGGAACAAAGGAAAGGAAGCAAACTAGCTCTTCCTGTCTCCAGTCCCAATTCTCTATCTATTGCACCACCTAGATTTAAAATTTTAAAGTATCTGAGAGTTATATACAGAAGAGGTTGAACCAATATTTTCGAACCCTTCTAAGGACAGAATCAGATAGCACAGATTAGAAATTAAAAATCACAAAAAAATGCTAAATGGAGTGGGATGCAGCTAAGTATTGGAGTAGATAAGGATAGAATGGAAGGAATAGAGGTGAAACACTAAGTGATAAATGAGGAATAAGATATTTTCTGTACATTTTATTAGAATGGGAGCAAGCCCCACCTGTTTAGGCTGGGGTGAATATGCTTTATTAGCAGTAGGAAATTTGTATCTGTGTGTCCTTCCTTAATTACTTAAGGAATTTTTCCTCTTGTTTTTTTTTTTTTTTTTTTTTTTTGGTCTGGTAATGATCTATACATTGTCTTGATCAATGTTTTGTTGTCTCTTTTCAGATATTTCTACGCTGTGGTATTGATTTTTTTTTAATTAAATTTTTTTTAATTTTAAAATTCATGTCTACTAGAAGACTTTCCACAGTCTACCGTTATCAATTGCTTTGGCTTACAAAGAATTAATGAATTATTTTAACATTGTTGCCTTATTCAATCTTTTCTGCTAAATTTTCATTCACTTTTTTGTATTCTGAATTTTTTAGTCTCTTTGTTACTGCTTTTTTGAGAGATTTTCATTTATGGAGTCAATTTTCCTAATTTCCTAATTGTATTCTTCAATTCTTCATGGAAAGCTATAATTTTGGATCTATAATTATTACTAGCTTTTTATTTTATGGGTTTTATTTTTCTCTTGAACTATCCTTCCTTCCTTCTTCCTTCCCTCCCTCCCTCCCTCCCTCTGTTTCCTCCCTCCCTCTCTCCCTCTGTTCCCTCCCTCCCTTCCTCCCTCCCTCCCTTCCCTCTCTCTGTTCCCTCCCTCCCTCTCTTCCTTCCTTCCTTCCTTCCTTCTTTCCTTCCTTCCTTCCTTCCTTCCTTCCTTCCTTCCTTCCTTCCTTCCTTCCTTCCTTCCTTCCTTCCTTCCTTCCTTCCTTCCTTCCTTCCTTCCTTCCTTCCTTCCTTCCTTCCTTCCTTCCTTCCTTCCTTCCTTCCTTCCTTCCTTCCTTCCTTCCTTCCTTCCTCCCTTCCTCCCTTCCTCCCTTCCTCCCTTCATCCCTTCTCTGTTTCTGTCTCTTTTTTTCTGTGTGTGAGTGTGTGTATCTCTATTTCTATCTCTATCTCTTTTGTTCCATGCTCTCTGTGGAGTCCTAAGAGTTCTGTGTTGGAGGAGATAAACTCTAAGGAACCTTGACAGCTTTCATATTGCAATTTTGCCCTGCCCCCCACCACATGCACAACTAAGAAAAGAAAAAGTTGGAATATAGGTCAATATATTTTTATTTTGGACTAGTTACTTGCTAAGAACAATTAGCATGTATATAGAACTGAATATAAATTACCTGATCTGATCCTCACCTGGGGGATAGGTGACCATTTTACAGAAAGATTAATTAACTTTCCCAATATTATTCAACTATAAGTGGCTGAAGTAGAATTCAAACTCACATCTTCCTGACTCCAAGTCTTGTACTCTGTATATCATACTACCCAGCTGCCTCTAAGATTTCAGAACCTGCGTGATTACATAAAATTGTTCTCCTGTCCATTTTCTTGGCAGTGCCCTTAGACTTCTACATCTGAATTAGAGTTCTGCCATTCAGCAAGTCAGGTAGGTGCACTTGCCACTTTAGGGGTTCTTTCTAAGTCTTCTTCCCTATCTTCCTGTCTTCCCATATTTTCCCCATTGGTTTCTAGGAAGTAAAGAGAGATACCAGCAAGTTTGCTCCCCATAGTAGGAGCAATGATAAATAACAACATCAACAACCCTTCTATACTTGAAAGATGGAAGGTAGGATGAAATATAAAGCAGTCTTCATCAGTAAACCCTGAAATCTTTACTATGGGGCAGTGCATAGATCCCTAAAGGCCAGGGCTCAGATGGGAGGCAGAAAATAACAGTAAAGAAGATCAATTACTATAGACTCAGAGTTTTTGGCCAGAGAAGTCCAAAAGACTCAGTTCTGGTCCTGACCTGGCTGCACCCTCACATGGGATTCTAGGCAAGCCATTTCCCACCGAGTTGAAACTTTTGGTGAATTGGACGAAATTGGTCTCTAAGGTTCCTTTTCACTCTCACATTCTGTGATGCTGCAAGATTATTATTTCTTAAAGAAAGAAGAAAATAGGGAAATAGACACACCTTTTCTTTTATTGGCTTGGCTCTTAAGATTTCAAGAAGCATCTTGTTCTGCCTTCCCATACACCTAGCTGGAGGGGGCAATTTCCTTAGGTAAAATTCCTGGACCTCAGTTCTCTAGCTGTTAAATGAATGAGTTAGAAAATGTGGCTTCTCAATTTCCTCCTGATTCTAGAGTAATGTTTGTATGGTTTCTATATCTGAAAATCCAATTATGCATACTGTGTTCTTTTAGAATATCCTTTTCCTTCTCTGAGGGAATACTTAACTCATGATGATCAGATGCCTTCACCAGACAATTTCCCATAACAGTGACAAATAGGACTCAGAAAATTCTACACTGATACATCTGCCCAAGATAGCTTGTCTGGAGATGTAGAGTGGAGTAGACAACCTAACTTTTTATAATGCTTCTAGTCAAGCTGTCTGTGATAGTAACATTGTCCATCTGCACTGGATATTTTTCATGTGCTATTATATTGTTCTCTGTTGTTCTCATTCATGTCTTCCCAGTTGAACTAGAAGATTTTCAAGAATAAAGGTCTTTTATTCCTTCAGTATCTCACTTAATATATAGAGCAGATTCTCATGTATCCCTACTGTCTGCATGCAGTGCATCCAGTACTGATGCCTAGTCATCAAAACTTGTACAAAATGAGATCTGGGGACCTGGGATTTATCATCTCCCTACCTTGTACCTAGATTCAGACCTTGCTCCTGTTACTTTCCCTGTGGCTTTAGGAAAGACCTTATCAATTAAATCAGAGGCTCTTGCTGCTGCTGCATTTTCAGCCCAGGAGTCAGAGCCATGAACACCTGAAGCCCTGGATCTTGAAGCCTTTCAGTGGGTCTGCTTGTAATGAATTAATGAGAATATTACAAAGGCTGGATTCACCAGCTGGGAAAACCTACAGTTATTCTACTCTGTCTTCACCCTGGAGTGACATAGGCTAAACAGCTGAGGGTCAAACTCTGGGGCACTGGAGGCATTTGACCTTTTTGCTCCCTGAGAGCCTACAGTCTACAGTGATATAACTGCTCTCTGTTGTTGGTGGACTCAGCTGTTTGAGGCCTAATTAACTTCATAATCAAAAAATTCCTGGGCTGAGTAAGGATGTTTTGGTACTCAGTCCATCTTATTGTATGGAATAGCACCTCTTCCAGTCCTTCATGGGATATCATCTCTTAGCTTCTTATAGTTTTCTATGTGAGATCTCATCTTCCTATTAGAATAGAAATTTTTCTTGTGTCTAATCTCAGCTAGATATTTCAGTGGATAGAGCGCTGGACCTAAATTCAGTAAAAACTTGAGTTAAAATCTGGCCTCAAACACTCAATAGTTGTGTGACCTTGGCTAAGAAACTTAATCTATTTGCCTCAATTTCCCCAACTGTAAAAAGAGGTATCTACCTCCCAGATAGGATCAAATGGAGTAATATTTATAAAACACTTCTCGTAAGGCCTTAAACACAATTGGTTCATAATAAATGCTTACTTCTTTTTTCTTGATATTATTATTAACTCATTGTTCTGGATGTAATTGAGCTAGCGTATAGATAATATAAGTAGAGGACTTTGCAAACTATATAAAATGTTAGCTTGTTTTAACTATTACAGTATTGTTCTATCAGAAAGATAGAACCTTCCTTACCTCAGTTTGATCTCCTTTTACTCACTTTGAAATGTTCCACTGTTTACCTTCCATAACATGTAAAGCTTCTTCAGATCTACCTAAGGTGGTAAATGGAATGAAGGGTTTTGAATCTCAGCTGGGGAACCAGAAGGCATAGAGAACTGGCAAGGTTTTTAGATCTTAGAATATTGGAATGAATAACCCATATAATGATTAACTTGGAAGTGACCTAGAACAGAGAATTTAGAGCTAGAAGGAAGATTAGTCTATAGAGTGAAACAGATGGGAAGATCAATAAATATAAAAATGCTAGAGAAGGGATCCTTAGAGATCTGCTAGTTCAGACCCCTCATTTAACAAATGAGGAAACTAAAGACACCTCAGAAAAGTTTTACATGGACCCACAGGGGGTCAATGGCAGAACTACAACACAAACCTCCTGTCTTTCAGTCCAATATTCTTTCTAATCAAATATGAATTCTTAGACCTGGTTCCAATTCAAGATATAACTTGCTTTGCTGGAGTAAGAAAGGGAAAATTAAAAAAAAATAACAAGAAAGAAAGAATATACCCTTGAAAATAAAAAAGAATAACAACAAAAAAACACACAAAAAAACAGGGAGGAAAGTAATTCCTTATATGAAATAGGCTTATAATAGGCCTCTTGGATTTCAAATAACTCTCACCAAATAACATTTTGATGAGTTAAGTGTAAATGAATCAGAAACATATGGATGAAATTTCCCTGGAAATCCACATGGATTTTAAAATCAAGGAGAAGCCTTGGGCTTAATCATGGCCTGGGTGTCAAGATCTTACTATTGTCCTGGGCCTGCTTTGATTTGGAGGCTGAAGGGCAGCCAAAAAGTGGGTAGTGTTCCCTTGACTCTTTCCTCCCTTGTGGCTTGGATTTTGAGGGAACGCTAAAGGGATGAAGTGCTGGCTGGAGAGGTGAGAGTCGGTCATTGGGGAAAAGAAGGGAAGAGGGGTGTGAACAGAGACAGGGGAACCCTAAGAGAACATCCCTATTCTAACTGCTGATGGACCAAAGATATGAAGGAGCTGGTTTCAGGTTCGTCCTTTCTAGAAAATGGCAAACATTTCCCTTTTGCCCCAAGTTGTACAGAGTTCTTCTATTTTGGTACATACTGATATTGGGTATTTTCTAGGTTGCCAGATTGTTCCCAATTGTCAACCTTCAGCATTTAAAATCTTTTGTTAGATCAGATCATTATCCTTAGTTTTAATGGATCTCAAAGGCATCAAGTCCAATTTTGTCATTTCTCAGAGGAAAAAAAAAACAATATTGGAGAACTCTTGGGTCAGTCAGTAGACCTTCTGGGTCATCATACCTGCTCTTGCTTCTCTCTGTCCCAGACCTGGCAGAGTCATGGTGACTTTGGATTTCGAACATTTTCTCATTTTCTCCTCCCTATTGCCTATTCTAGTCTCCCTTCTCTTTTTCATTTCCCCTGAGTATCTGTCAGGAGACATTTTCAAATTGGGGAGGGGTGGGGAGGAGGAAGACATTAATATAGGAATTCTGAGGAGTAGAAGTCTGTGTGGGGAGGGTCGGTGGAAGACTGGAGTGTCCTCCCTGTTTCTAAAGGGATAATTATTTTGCAGAGGACAATAACTGATTGTTTTCCATATTCACAGTGGACTTGATTGAGGGGCTTGATGGAGCTGAGGTTAGGGAATGGGCACAAGAGTCATGACATAATACAGACACACAGACACATACACAAATCTGGATTACCTAAAAGAGAATTAGCCTCTTTGCTCCTCCCAGGGTTTAGTACCCATTTACTAGAATTGATCAGGGAGGGAATTTTTACAAAAGAGTTGAGTCTGAATGAAAAGTATTTTGGTAATAAAGGGACAGAATGTATCTTCTCCCTGCAACAGATCTTTCAATAGAACATGTACTGGGCTATTGGATATCTATAGGTAAGGGAAAGAATTGACAAAATATGGAAAGTCTCTTTGTGAACCATTGATCACAGCATTCTATAACTTTCTGCCACCTTACAAAAGCTTCTTCCCATCTTGCTTCCTTCCTATGCTCTGGAGAGAGCAGGGTGATATAAGGGATGGAGTCCAGGTGGCCACTTAAAGTTTGGAGTAAGTCTATGATTGTAGACATCTCTAAGATATCAGAATTATCTGTTGTGTTGTTATATATATATATATATATATATATATATATACATATATATATATATACATATATATACACACACACATATATATATACACACATATATATATACATATACATATATACACACACACATATATATATACATATATATATATATACATACATACACACACACACACACACACACACACACACATATATATATATAATAGCTTCTGGATCCCACTTTAAGAGCCTCTTCCCTAGAGGTACTTTCTTCTGGTATTAATATCATCACATTACAGATAAGGAAACTTGAGACCTGGAGAGTTTAAGTGATTTGTCAGTGGTCTGCAGCTAGAAAGCATCAAAAAATTGTAACCTGAGCCTAGATTTTAGTGATTCCAAGTTCAGAATTTATTAATCATGTTATGTCTAAACTGCATAAAACATAGAACTATAGAACCTTAAGTGATGAGACACTACTTAATGAGACATCAACTCATACTTTATTCTCTGATGTCTGGACTGCCTTGTTTTACTAGAGAGTCATAGTGGGAATAAGGCACAGGAGATGAAAGAGTTGATGGATGCTGTATCAGTAGCTGGGATGGAAAAGTCACAGTAAAAAGGACTGTTAGATGAGAAGCACAAACACACTAGGGACACATGGGACTGGGCAGGAAAGTGTGTGGAGGTGGGGAAGGAAAGAATGAAATTATGGGGGGCCTTTGGGGTGGAGGAGAGAAGAGGGAAAATTCACGCCTTTGTCTTCTTCAACTCTCTCTCTTTCCCAAGTGATTCATGCCTTCATCACTTCCCATCTCCACTCCCTCTTCTCTTGATCTTCCAAAACCTTTTCTGCCTCAACGTCATTGGGAACAGATGCAAGCTGACAGATGCCTTCTTCAGGAACTGGGACCTTCTCACACCCATCCCCTGAGGCCGTCACTCCCTTCTCAGCCCTTGGACAGGATGCAAGTACATGGCCCTCCCATGATCCCAAATCCCCCATGGATGTGGCCCTCCGACCACCACAACTTTTGCCTGTTTCCTTCCAGCTTTCTCTTTTATTCCCATCTCCCCACCCGGCTGCCCATCACCCACATCCTTCCCATATGGACTCTTGAACTCTCTGTTTAATTGGTCTCTTTTCCTGCCTTCTTTAGCAGCTCCACTTGTTGCCTCCCAATACCTCCAACTGTGTCCATCTCAACCATCCCTCCAGTCTTTTTCCCCCTTAACATCTCTAACAATACTCTAAGTCAAAACCTCCCACTGTCCCCATCATCTGTCCTGGCTCCCATTCTTCTGTCTCTGCATCTGTAACTCTGCAGGTATGTTTGTGTGTGTATGTATGTATATGGAGGTGAGGTGATGTGCCCCCTTTGTCTTTATTCTCATCAGCACCCAACTTTCTTATTTCCCATACTTCCTCCCATATACACCCTATGATTTATCACTGACTCTCATTAGATAAACTCACTACAGATACTTCTCAATTGGAATGTGAGGGAGGTGAGGGAGCCTTAGACAAAGATTCATATGATGGGATCTCAGGGAAGGTGGGGTATTACATTTATGACCCAGACACCTCTGGCACCATCTCACTAAGTTTGAGATTGGGCTAGTTTGGTTTGGAAATAATTAAGTGAAGTGGTGAGAACCAGACTACTAACTATGGACATGTGGAACAGAGTGAAGGAAGAAAGAAAAGAGAGAAGAAAGGAAAGAAGGAAGAAAGGAGGAAGGGAGGAAGGGAGAAAGAAAGGAGAGAAGGAAGAAAGAAAGGAAAGAAAAGA